>NC_143257.1:103897193-104061776 GCF_984573655.1 Nuphar pumila | reverse complement strand
ATTGTTTGTGAAATGAATTATTTTGGCTAGGCTATGACCAAGGTTCGAACAACATTTGTTGCCATGGAGCATGGTGATGAATGTGCAAGATGTAATTATAGTTAAAAAGTATCATTATTATGATTTTTTTCTTATGTATAAGTTGTTAAGTGAATCATGCTTACACATAAACTTAAAGTGATTTTCTGCCTTCATAGGTGAAGTGCTTGTATATACAAATCAATATTGAATGGGTTGAAAAACCTAATGGAAAAACATGGCATAATACAGTTGTGGCTTACCTTGGAGAGGGTAGGTGGTACAAACCTCGAGTGACATGAAAATATTTTTGGGAGCAATAGATTCTCATGGGTCTCCAGTCACTCGTAGGTTTTGGAGACCGAGGTAAGTAACCGCTCCAACTTCTACAAAAGTTCAGGATACATCCAAATCAACATTTTAGTGGCCCTTGGGAGATTTTTCTGGGTTACAAACCATTCCTCTTGTGATCTGACATTAGTCATTTGAGGTAATTAAAATACACATGACATAATAAACCCCCAGATGGTTTTGGCTGTACGACAACTAGTGGCCTGCGAGTACTCATAAGGTTAATAAATATCGAAACAAAAACTCTAATATTTGAATAACTACTTACAAAAAGGTGGACAATGTCATTATTATTAAATGCATAAATTGTTATTTATATTAAATGCATAAGTGATTATTTGCATCATACTGAATACATGAGTTGTCATTTGCTGAAATTATTTACTTCATATAGTCTGAATTTGAATTGCATAAGTAGAGTTAAATCATGATTCCTGAATATATTTTGATATTTTAAGTTATCTGGATTTGGTATTTACTTACCAGGTTGTCACAAGTCTGACCCCCTGTTATGGAGAAATATAGGTTTAAGTAGAGGACACCTTGCATGATAGTGGATACTGGATGAGAGTGACATCGAAGAATCAAGATTTTTAAGATCCGAGAAAAACTTTTAAGATTTTTATTTTTCAATCTTAAATCTTTAATTGTCTGAACTTTTATAAAGGACTTTTTATATAATTCATGTTTGAATTAAATTATGCCTTGATTTGTATTGTAGTTTCTAGAATGTAACCCACTCAAGGTTTTAAACCAAAGTTGAAATTCTTTCTGCTGTTTATTTAAAAGAAAAGAAAATTTTTAATTTTTACATAATTTTTTAAAGGTTAAAAATTTTGGGGGGTTACAATTGGTATCAAAGCGCAGTTTTGGAAATTCTGGTTCAAGATCCATCGTGCCTCTAACATCACACTGTTAGTATTTGCTTAAATTATATTATATTTTTGCTTATGTAAAATATAATTAAAAGATAAGAAAAAACATTCATGCTTAAGGTAAGTCACAACATTCATGAAGTATGGGATAAATGAGTACTTATGACTTTCCTTTTTCATGTAAAGACAAGTTATCACATTCATGTAGTATCAGATGCATGAATGGTGGTGACTTTCTTATCCATTTAGAATAAATAACTGATATTTGTATACCTAAGGTCGTTCACTCAATAATGACATTAGAATAGTGATTCTCTAAATATAACATCAAAGGGTAGTGATACCCAATGTTTTAACCGAGGATGATCAAACTTGAGGTCAGCCGAAGAATATCTAATTCAGTTCTTTAAATGACCATAGGAAGAACATAAGTGTTGAGAAACTATATTTTGATGACACACAATATGATACACTGTCATATATGATATGATAATATGCCTTCATGAATAATGTTATATTATGACTGGATATGATTTGTCATGTATTTAACGAGTATTTGATGCAAGGTTAATTCACCCAAAAAGGATGGAGACCTCCTGCTCAAGTACAACCTTGGTGCAATCATACTCCCTGAAGAAAAAGCTTGATGGGCCATTCATTCTTAAAGATCATCAAAAGAGATCGGCTACTTCAAGATGAAGATTTTTTTCTTCTTTAGAGTCATATGTAACAAAACCTTTAGAAGCATGCATATTGCATATTACATGCTTTTATCATACAAGCCACTCATTCACAAAAGCTATGTTTCATAAAAGTATATGACATTTTCAAAAAGCACCTTTTTGAAATCGAATCATTGTACCTTCTTACAAACTTTTATGAAAAAGGTATTTTGACAAGATATAATAGCTCATGATTTCAAAAGCATTAATTGTACCTTCTATCATATATAAGACAACTTGAAAAGAAATAAAAAGTAATGATTTCAAGTATGTAAGGAAAAAGACAAACATAAAAATCGGCTAATTGAACTAAACAAAGAAAACTAATATTATAATATGTTTAGAAAAGACTTTAGTTACTTTATACAACTCAAGAATGTCGACTTACTTAAAATTATCATTCTTTCTGTAAAACATTAAATACCACCTCAACAACTTTTTTAGAAATGACTATCTTAACCCCACTCAAGAATGTCGACTTGCTTAAAGTCTTCATTCTCTCTGTAGACATTAAGTAGCACATCATAAAGTATTTTTTAGATATGACTATTTACAAAATAAAGAACTCAAAGCATTTATTGTACTTACACCCATTTAAGTAAAGAAGTGACGATTTCTAAATAAAATACTAAAGTACTACAAATCATTAATTTGAATAAAGACAAAACTACATGATGGTTTAAAATCCAACGTTCAATGTACTACACATCATTTATTATGAAAATAGACTTTTTACATAAAATATATCATACCTAAAATACTACAACGAATAGTGTACCCCAAATACTACACTTATAGAAAGAAGACTTTTTCGAAAAATACATAAAGTTGTTTTTGAAAATGACTTGACATCTCACATCCCAAAAAGACAATCATTTCAAAAAGGGCAACGACTATTTTTTGAAGGCTATATAAACACAAACAAAATAGTTCTTAAAACAAGGATATGTGAGCTTACAACGAGAAAAATTCCTATTCGATATTTGAAAAAGAGAGCCTAGAAAAAGAAAGAGAAAAAGTCAAGAATAGCTCTTTGACAAAGAGAATCATCTGAGTGAAAAGAACAGAACATTCTGAGAATCCTTCATTCGTGCATTAATATCATTCTGAATGTTCTATAAGAAGTATTGTAACTTTCTGTTATTCACTGTATTCCTTCTTTGTTGAAAGAAGTAGACCTCTGTGAAAGAGGGTGTTGTCCTTCCTTGTTGAGAGAAGAAGACCTCTGTGGAAGAGGGTGTTCCCCTTCTCTGTTGAAAGAAGAAGACCTCTATGGAAGAGGGTGTTCCCCTTCTCTGTTGAGAGAAGAAGACCTCTGAGGAAGACGGTGTTGTACTATTTATCCGGTAACTCGGATGTTATAGTAAAAAGCTTAAGTGTTTTGCTTGGGGACTGGATGTAGGTCAGTGACTCGACCGAACCAGTATAAATCCTGTGTTTTATGTGTTGTGCCTTATTGCATTTATTTTTTAATTTATCGATCTATTTCATATTTCACTATTCACCCCCCCCCCCCTCTAGTGGAATTTCAATAAGGGTTTCATTGGTTTTAGAAATCTAAAAAATAAATACCTATTTAATAGATGTTGATATACATATTGTCCTTTTATTCATTTATTTTAATTATAAATTTATTGAATATAAGATGTCCCCTCGAGTACGAAGGAATCCACCTCAGGAACGGAATCAGTAACAAGACTTTGTTATTGAAACCCTTAACAATTTAGCCATTGCTATAAGAGATCAAGATTATAATAGTCAAGTACCAGTCATACCTCTAGAAACCTACCATAACCAAAATGTAGTTTCGTATGCGAAAATTCTTAGACTAGATTAATCTAATTTCATTAAAAAGACGGATCTGAAAGCTGATGAAGTTTGAATATGAGAAATGGAGAAGATCTTTCGTGTTCTGGTCGTACCCGAAGATTGCAAGGTAGTCTTCGAAGCCTATCGTCTGTGAGAGGATGCAGAACGTTGGTGGGCATCCACTTTAGAATTCAAATTTGAAAATGGACTAGTTACTTGGGAACAATTTATAGAAGTATTCTACACTGCCTACTTTCCCAAACATGAGAGGAGTTATAAGATGAGAGAATTCCTCAAATTGCAACAATGATGACTCACCTTACTTGAATACATTACCAAATTTAGAAATTTGAAAAAATACTACCCACATGTTTATAATATAGAAGAAGAACGGACAATGAAATTTGCTAGAGGACTGAAACTAGTACTTCAAACCAAGATACTTACTAGTATAATGAAAATATTGGATAAAGCCATTGAAGTGGTAACCTTACTTTAAGAGGACTGGGAAGAATTATAAAAGTACCAGTCGACCAAAGTACCACTGCCCGAAGAACAAAAGAGCTGGCTTAAGAGGAAGATTGAAGGAAAGAGGCTTGACCCACAAGACAAGAAGCGGAAGAAACCTCACCTCAATAACCAAATACAAGATGTTCAGGATGTAACTGTTTTCACAACGATCAGCCTTGCCCCCGCAACATTGGAGAATGTTTATATTGCAGTCAAATAGGTCACCATGTTAAGGATTGTCACAAGAAGATAACAAACTGACAGAGATAGAATGCTAAAAGATCTCAACAGTAGAAATAGCGGCTCGAGGAGGTTGCAAACTATTTTAATACTAGATTTTTAAACTCAATATAAACTATCTTGATCATTAATATGAGCTCATGTTGTCAAATTTAAATTGTATGTGTATGATTTGTGTTAATGTTACCATAACAGAACCAACAAATGATAGCAAGTGGGTACAAGATACCTATCTAGTCTTAGGTTAAGTTTTTTAAAGATTGTGATATCTTTGTTTGATAAATGAAAGAATCAATGAAACTAAATTAAGATATGTCTGAATAAGATGAAATTGATTGATGCAATAGATTATAAATTATGATGATACATGATGGATTATTAATATTGATGAACATGATTGACTCACATATGATTTGTGGTACCAGGCAGGTATCTTTGAGTTAACTTTTATGTTGACTATCGTCGTGTGTATTGCATTATGACCTAGACCCAAGTATCGATATGATGCTTAGTTACCTGAACATCTGAACTTTTGATGCATCCAACCAGAGAGTTTTTCAAAGTCCACAATTCAAGGACATATTCATAAATAATTAAATTATTAAGGATAAAATGGTAATTTGCCAATCCAATGGCATATTTAGGTAAATTCCCAAACTATAAAGGGGTAAAAAGGTAATTTTTATGTTTTGGGTATTTTCAAATAATTAATAAAATTGTTAGGGGTAAAACAATAATTTGCCATCCTAGTGGCAAGTTCAGGTAAATTTTTAAACCACTAAAGGGTGAAATAGTATTTTTTTATACCCAAGTGGTAATTTGGTTATATGAGATCTGAACAGGGAGAATTCAGGTATTAAAATATGATTTAATATATTATTATTATTTTAGTATTTTTTAAAGGATAGAACATGGTTTTCTGAAAACCATGTTCTTAAAAACCATGGGAGAACATGTTTTTTCAAAACCATGTTCTTTAGGTGTCAAAATTTTAGAGAGAGGGTGATACTCTCCCTCTCTCTTGCTGACACTTGGCAAGGGAGAGGGTGAGTCACTCCCTCCCTTCTCAAAAAAATGACACCCAAGGGGGGTTATGAGCCCCACGAGGGGGCCCCACCTCCTCTGGGGGCTTAAATAGCCCCCCACCCCCTTCTCTCTACATAATATCCCTCTCCCATTTTCACTCTCTAGCTATCTCTCTAATCCCAGCCCCTTCTCTCTAAAAATTTGAACCCGAACCTCTGTTAAATTTCATATTTCTTTTGTCAAAACCCTCTGATCCCCTTGTGTAATGGCCTAACAGATTTCAACCAAAAAATATCAAGATTTTGTTTAGATTAACATATTATTGATTTTATTTTTCTTTTCTAATATGTAATAATACAATAGTCTCACCAACGAACACGTTTCAACAATACCAAGTACTAAACAACCCGCTTGAGTGTAAGCACAAGCATATCTTAGCCTCCTAGTACCAGATTTAGTACGAAACTACCATTAACAAATCTGATTGAACCATTGCATAACAGAAATTATTAATTTAAGTATTTCACTATTGGTATTACCTTAACCGAAATAAGCTCTAAGGAGTCAGCCTATGCATGCACCGACGTATTATACCTTCTTAGAGCAAAGTTTGAGAATAAAGCACCTAAATGACAAAATCTTTAACTTATTATTTATGTGAGCAAACACAATAGAAAATATCAAATTGAAATCAATTTAATAAGCTAAATTTTTTGTTAAACATCCCGAATACATTACATTTTAAAAACATTGCCATACAATCACCCATAAGAGAAATTAATTAAAATATAAAATAGTCTCATTAAATATTAAACCATTCAAGCCATTGTTCAAAAATAGACAAATAAATAGTCAATGAATATCGAATTCAAATAAGATAAGTAACCCCTGGGATCTCAAAAACATCAACACTCACAACCTTCTCTAGCATCCTACACTCGCTCCATAAATCATATATTACCTGAAAAATATTTTATTTTGAAAGCGTGAGACTTTAAAGAGTCTCAATAAGATTCACACAACTAATGTAAGATATAATACATAAAGCTTGCATAATAAACATCAATCACCAAGAAATACATTCAACATCTAATAAGCAGATAAACTATTTTATAGAAAGTTCATGCATTCATGATTCTAAAAATATACACAAGCATGATATAACAATTTTGAGCATACATAATTTTATTCTAAATAAAATCAAGACATTCAATAATATGTATGAATCAATATAATCATATAAACATAACTAAAAGTGCAGAAAAGTAAATTGGGTAAGTATTTTATGTTCCACTTGATTACCAAAAGCCTATCAAGTATGTGTAGGACCAACATGAAACATACTAGACTACTCGAGTGTTTATTATGCTATATATTTTAATTTCTCGAGTAGATGACTAAGTCGTTTCTTTCAAGAGTGGAGCCAGACCATGAGAAGTAGCGGCATGCTCAGAGAGAATCTACCCGAGAGCGTGGTTTCGTGCCATAATGATAATCATGATCACTCACTTCTGCAGAAGTCCCAAGAACATGCCCACCTAAGATATAAGAGACAATCCTGATCCTCCTAAATTCTCTTGGTTGGGGGACCGCCGAAGCATTGCCCCTTGCAGCATAATAAGAAGGAAAAAACCCAGAGAGTTTCATACCGCCTACCCTCTCTAAAGTAGACTATCGTCCATTCTTGTTTAGTATACCTTGGTAAAGGCATACCCAGAAATATAATTCAGTGTTATCTTTATTAATTAGACCATAGGTAAATGCATCTACCGTTTAGGCTAGTGCATTTCCATCTCACTGTTCCCTCTTTGGAATCATAAATTATTATTTTATCGAGCACCCATGTGCCCATGCAACCCTATGGGATTTATATCATCCTGCATGCATTTCACAAATAATGCATCTAAAAGCATAACATGCATTCTCATAAGCAATGAATCATGTCAACATGCTATTCAACAATTTATTCATGCAGTATCACATATTTTTAATATTTAAAAATAAGCATGCATCATTATCATAAATATGAATCAATCTAAGAACCACAGTTCTAACATCACTGTCAAATTATTTAGGTTCTGTGGCTAGAGTAGCCCAAAACTACACAAGTAAAATATGTTGCCAAATCACAATCCAGTCAACATGTCTTTATTCATCTTTTCACATGCTTTGCAAATACAAATATGCTCATGCTCAATTTATCATGAAAATAAACACATTTAAGCTATTATAAATGAATTTACTCATAAATCTCAAATACAATTTGTGTAAGAGCCTTTCTCTAAAAAATAGGGCATCCTTACACCACAACCATAACTTACCAATTGCAATCTAACTCACCTTTATCTCTATCATAAATATTTATATCAGATCTGACATAATTCAAGACTACATTTATGAAAAAATTTAATGAAAATATCAAAACATAACTAAAGCCACAAAACCCTGATTTTTCTTATAAGAGTGTTCATAAACCCTCACCGAGCAAATCAACATGACTCCAATTAATGTCTTGATTTTCATAGTACTCAAATCATATCAAACCTAATTAAAACATCCATGATAACAGATTGAATCAATGAATCTACTATAACTAACCTATAACCAAAAACACATAAGTCGATTTTCTCGATCTAGGCCTCCATAAGCCCACATTGAAAATGCTTATATGTTTTAAATCATATTCAGTTATAGTCATGCTTAATCAATGCAAATATACATAACTTAATTCAGTTCATGTTGTGCATAACTTGAAAAAAGTCATATTTTAACAATATATGCATTTGAAAGAATCAAAATCCAAGAAAGATCATAAAACCCTAAATCGATTTTTGAGAAATCAGGGTTTTGATTCTCACAAACCATTACATCTTCATTAAGTCAAGCATGAATTCAGATATTAAACAAGCTAAACATAATCAAATAAATAAAAGTACTCTCTTTTGAAATCAACCAAAGCAGTTAATTTATAAGACAATCAAGATTTGGTAATATCTTTCAATTATAACTTGCATAAATTTTAATTCAGATCTTTCTAAATGTTTAGCTCTTTGTTTATGATTTAATAATATTTTTAAACACTGATAATATGTAGAATATAATAGAAAAATAGTAAAAACACAAGATCCAAACACGTTATTGACTAATCACAAACATAAGTCGTCAAGAAAATTCGGATCCTTGTTGATACATTTTCATAAAATCTGTCAAAAATAACAAATCATATATAAAATCACCATAGTTTTATTGTAGTTTCTTGTACCTGTCAAGAATACAACCCAATAAACCCATCTAAAAAATAATGAGTATAGAAAAAATTACAAATCTTTTACGGAACCCTATTCTGAAAGAGTTTTAATCCAGAATTTGTAAAGTGCAAGATTTTTATTAGATTAATGATTTTCTTGGAATTTAAAGAAAATGTTTTTGACAAAACCCTTTTTATACAGTCTGATATTATGTATTAGACTTCATTAAATTATTTTATAAAATAATCAAAGTGATTGTGCTTGGGAGTTTATACCTTTGCTCAGAGTTAGCTCAAAACAGTCTTGTAACCAGAGTAAAAAATGGGAACTCTATTAGAATGGACGTTTGCCCTTAATATGAATCCAAATCAGATAAAACAAGATTCTAAACACAAGCCCCAGATGTGTAGATTAACTCAATATTTTTATTTAGATTTTTAGGACTGATATTCGATGAGATATCAATTTATTTTTTAAACTAGTTAGGAATAACTTATCAGACATCTCAAGCTTAGGTTTCTCAGAAAATGTTTTTGTTAAAAATCTTCTTAAGACCATAAAACCTTTGAAAACTCAATATTTTTTATTTAATCAGATACAATATGGGTTAACTTATGAATATCACCAATAATAATCAAGTTATGACTGAATCTAATACGAACCAACAAAGAAGCCCTATTTAGGCATGCTTTTTAAAATCATTTTTATGAAAACTCATGATTCACCTTTTGTAAATCCAAATAATGATTTCTTCATAAAGGAAAACATGTATGACAGATCTAGACATGTAAATATACTACTAAAAATGAATATAACTCATATGCATGCTTATTGTACGCAAAAAACATCTACTACATAAATCTTACTTGAAAAATCGATAGATCTTTAAGACAAAGACGAAATCAGTAGTCTGATCTCTATATCACCACAACCACCAAAGTTTGTGTAGGTTTAATGGCTGCACACACTACTCTAACCCTCATAGACATTTTTAAGAGGAGAGAAAGAAAAAAAATACAAGAAAAAAGAAGAGAAAGATAGAGAGTTTCTGAAAAAATGAGGGGGGGTATATATAGCCTCTCCACAATCCCTAACCTAGTTAAGAAATGACACTCCCTCTCCAAAATCATGTGGAGGGGGGAGAGTTGTCCTTTCTAGAAATACGACCATCTTCTAGACTCCTACCTCTCTAGTTATTTGATTTTTTTAAAATTTTATTTAATTTGGATTGGATTATTAGGTTTGACTATTCAACAACTAACCATTAACAATTCTAACTAATTTTAACTCTTCAAGAGGTGTGAGACGTTCCACCCGCTTCAAACTCTTAATTAATGATTTAATTAAAATTTTTAATTAAAAATCTTAATTATCACTTTTATTTATTTATTTATTTATTTATTTATTTAATTAATTATTTATTTGAATTAAAACTAGATAATATTTTAATTCATATGGACTCTTGAAGGGTCCAATCCATAACCATTGGGTCCAATAAATGTTTAAAATTAGATCAAATCCAAACAACACTCTAGATCCATATTGGATACAAATGCCAATTTTAGATCCAAAACTGAAGACTAAGTTCTAAAACCACACCAAATTATTTAGTCTTTATACCTTAGCATTTTCAATTATTCTTGAAATATTCTTCATAACTTAAGACAAGAGTTTATAATTAATCGAAATCAAGAAAATCAAGAGAATCAAGAAAATCATGAAAATCAAGAATTCACCATAATAGTCATAAATGCACCAATAATTCATCATTTATTCATTTTAATTATCAAGAAAATATCTTAGGTTTTACACCTTCCCTCTATCCAAGTACGACCTTCAATTCTGTGAAGAAGTGTTGACGGGTAAGCATCAGCTTCTTGAGTCCAGACAGCGAAAATTCTGCTTAATCGACAAAAATTTCAAAATTCTACTACGAAAGCACCACCCATTTTTTTATAAATAAGGTAAGTACTCATATTCTTCATCTAGACCCTAGAAGGTGCTCGTAGAACCTCCTATTCCTTCTTTGAACCCTTAGGATTTCTTTTTGGATTTAAATTGAGGCAATTTTGCCAAAATTTAATCTAATTCTGCCTCTACGCAGGGGAGGTTTTGTTAAAATTTTTATAAATGTTTTTAAACATTCAAAACTATTATAGCAGTAGTTCTGGCAAAATTTTTATAAACATTTTTAAAATCTAGAACTATAGCAGCAATTCTGGAAAAAATTTTATAAATATTTTTAAAATTTTGAATTATTATAACTAGAGTTCTAGCAAAAAATTTATAAACATTTCAGAAATTTTGAATTATTTTAGCAGGGGTTATCTAAAAAAATTTATAAATATTTCAGAAAATTTGAACTTCTATAAAGGAAATTCTGTCGAAAAATTTTAAAACCCTTTCTAGACATTCAAATCACTTTTTTTGAAAAACCTTTATTAAAACTTTTATGACGAAAAGTCATGTTAAAATTTTTATAACTCAAAAACGAGTTCAAGACTTTTTTCAAATATTTGAGCCATTACGGAGGAAACTCTGTAAATAAAACATTTATAACAAATAAGGCCATTTTAAAATAGCCTTTAGATTTTTTGTATAAATACAATCGAGGTCCTTAAAATGATTTTTTTAGGACAAGTGCTACCCAAAAATTATAGGAAAACATAATCTAATATGATGAAAATTTCTACCAGAATACTACCAACAATTATCGTTTTGCCCTACCTTAATATAAAAATCAAAGTAAGTCAATATACCTAAAACTTGTAATTTAAAATGTTAAAAATATTTTGGATACTTGCATTAGAATTGTAGATGTCCTGACAAATGCTTTAAACTATGTTTATATATATATTAAATCTTGTTTACATGCATTAATTCAGGTTAGTATGCCTTGAATGCTTGTTTTAAATATTGTTGTTCAATAATATGATTAGGGTTTACGGAAACCCTACTGGCTTTGAGTTAAAATGCCTTAATATATTGTTTATAAAATGAATTATTTTGGCTAGGCTATAGCCAAGGTTTGAGTAACATTTGTTGCCATGGAGCATGTTGATGAATGTGTAGCATGCAATTATTGTTGAAAAGTATCATTGTATTGAATTTTTTCTTATGTACAAGTTGTTAAATGAATCATACTTACACATAAACTTAAAGTGATTTTTTGCCTTCATAAGCGAAGTGCCTGTATATACAGAGAAACATTGAATAGGTTGAAAAACCTAATGAAAAACTTTCTCTCACTAATGTAGGGCCATAACCCACCCAAGTTCACAAGAGAGCATTATTCAGCATTGCATTTCAACAGTTAGTTCATATTTTAGATAATATTCAAACACAAGTCCAATGATGTTCATACATGCCTCAATGTGTCATATCATAGCATAACAAAGCATAACTTTCAAATGCATATAGATGTATTTGTACAACATGCTATGTACTTTATTTATATTTAGGCTTCATGGTCAATTCTTGAGCAACATAGTACACAATTTATGTCAGAAACAAGAACATCATTATCACATGCCTCTATGCATCATATGTTACTTATGTGAACTTATGCAATTTCTTTGAAAAAAGAATAACCTTCATGTCAAATGCATTTTATCTCCTTGCATTTTCGCATAGCCTTAGATATTTCATATCCAATTGGACATATTGCATTTAGCACAAACATGAACATTTTATGTCATATGGTACTCGAGACTAGCATAAATATTTCTTATGCATTTTTGACATATTGCATTTCTCACAAGCATAAGCATAAGCCAAACATAATTATTCCATATGTGATGTCATATTGCATTTATCATAAGCATAGGCAAAACATAGTTATTTCATATGCCATGTCATATTGCATTTATCAAAAGCATAAGCATATGCCTAACATGATTATTTCACATGCAATGGTCATATTGCCTTTGTCATAAGACATTTTATATGCACTTTCTCGAATTTTCATTATCAAACATTCATGTGCATGGGCATTCCTTAGTATAGCTCATTATACGCTCAATATGAGGATGTTCCAATTATTCACGTATGGAAGTTTGCACCTATACATAGATTTTTCAAGTATGTGCATAAGATGGTTTTCGCTAAGCCACTTGCATACATGGTACTTAGATAAAATAAACCGGCAGGCATGCTATGTATACCCTACTGTACTCATTTGCAGACATAGGAACTTATCCTATTTGCTGTGAAACTCATTTTAAAACATATTTCCTCTTATCTTTTCTTTTCTTTGGCCGATTTCCCCCTTTTTTTCTTTTTTAGCAATTTGGACTGAAGGTTGGTTTTCTCAGCCAGTGTAGACTGGGTCTAGGTGAAACAAGTCAGTTAGGCCTGGGTTCAAACCTGAGCTGAACTGAGCCAATCAGTCTGGCTAGTCTAACTTGGTCTAGCGCAGACCACCTGAACCGACTGGCTTGGTACGGGCCTGGTCTTGGTTGTCCCACCTGATCCAGGTTTGAACCACAGCCTGGGTTCAGACCTGTCATGTATATGCGTGAACCAAACCTGGTCTGGACCATGACATGGTCCAGGCTGGGTCTGTCCAGCCAGTGTAAACTATAAAAGCCCATTTTTTTCTTTGTTTTAATAAAAATGTCTCATATATTGCTTGTAATATATATGCCTTTTGAGTCTTAAAAATACCAAATATCCCATGTGTTTTAGGTTTTTTGAAGAATAATTTGAAGTAGTGAGAGGATTCAATAGACTATATAACGTCTATTTTTATTTTAAAGTGAAGCATCTCTCAAACCATGGGTTAGTTTGAACCTACCACTCGTGTTAGACAAAATCTTGTGCCTACGTTTTCAAAATCATTTCTCTTTTAAAAAATTGATATTAAATTTAAAATATTTTGTTTTGATCATGGATGAATTTGCAAAAATGCCTAACACTTGAGGTGTTATGAATCATTTTGAACTAATATTACTATCCATGAACTAGCTATATGCATCACTTTTCTTTTTTGTGGAAAAACACAAACCTTAAGCATGAACCTTACTATAATCATAATAGTTTTCTAAAATGCTCAATACGTGAAAAAAGTTGCATATGAAAGAGTTGTAAAATCTCTTCAATAATGAGAATCACATTTCTAAGCATGAAGATATTAGAGGAAGAAAATATAATTCATGATATACACAACTAATTCCCTAAAAAATGATAAAACAACCAAAAATGAAAATGCAAATCACTTATCTTGATATGAAGCATGGTTTGAAGTGATGAATAGGGATGGCAGTGGACCGGGGGAAAGCGGGGCCCCGCCTCGCCCCGTTTGGACAGAGGATGAAGGGTATGAAACGGGGATGGAGGCGGGGACGAAGGTTAAAATCCATCCCCGTCCGGGGGTGGAGGCGGGGATGGACGTGCACTTTTCCCTGCCCCGCCCCGTCCCCGCCATGATCCCCGCCTCATCCCCTCCCCGACCACTTTTCCCCGCAATATCCCTGCCCCGCTCTGCCTCATCCTTGTTTGAACCGGGGATGGAGGACATGAAACGGGGATGTAGGCCGGGGTGGAGGATAAAATTCATCCCCGCCAGGGAGGCGGGGCGGGGGTGGAGGATAAAATCTCGAGGCGGGGCGGGGGTGGAGACCTTGTCCCCCGCCCCACTGCCATCCCTAGTGATGAAGCACCATTAGAGTTGGTGAACATCATTTTCGACCATGGGTTTTTGTCAAATTCGTGTGTGGGTCAAGAGAGTAAGCATATATGTTAAAAATCATAGTTTGATCCATGAAGATTCTTTCTCTATACCCACATGCACTATGAAAATACATGTTTGTATGGATGGGAAGGGAGAGAGAAGAAAAGAACTTGAATAAAAATCAAAATGCTAAAATAAAGATCAACTTACAAAATTTTTCTTGCAAAGAAGCTTGAATCTGATTTCAACCTTGTTCTTTAACCACAAAATGGTGTAGAATAGAGTTCCTCTAGGGCACCCTACACTACACTCAAGTGGAAGAAGAGAGAGAACCCCAAAATTGTGGAAGAGAAAGAAAAGAGAGAAGAGAGAAGAGAGAGAAAGTGCTCTTGAATGTCTCTCTTCTACTTTTTGAGTGGTATTTATAGGCAAAAATCCATGGGTAGATGAGATATGTGGTTTAGATTACATGTAAGAAGATGAAGGGTTGGGATTGATCTAACCCTCTTTTCAAAAAAAAGTTTTTAAGTATGACCTTTGACTTCCTCTAGTCATGTGAAGACTTTCACAAATTTGGTAATCTACAAGAATACTATTATTTCTAATCTTTTTCATTTTTGTTTTTCCTAGGATTTGTAGAGATTTCACCTTAGGATCTATGCAGAATCCCATTGGCTACAATTACTGAGGTAGGGACTAGGCCAAAACCTTCCCCCACTTGGTTAGCTTCTAGTTGGTTTTATTCCAACTAGTTCTAACTACTTAGTTGCTTTTTGATATATTTTATTAGTTGTTAGTTTCACTTTTTCTTGATATTACTTTTAGGAACCTCAATTTATGAAATTTTCATATTAGTTCTTATTTTATTTTTAAAAATTTTAAATCATAAAATTTCTACTTTGGATATTTTAGTTGGATCTGGTCCAAATCCAAATTGGATCCAAACTCTATAATAACACTTTAATAGATTTTTCCTTAATATAAGTTCATAGTTTAATGAATAATTTGAATATAATTATTCACTTAAGGTTAATTAGACATAGTTTCTCATTAATTGTGATTAATTAACAAATAAATATGAATTTAATTACTTTAACTAATTAATGCCTTAATTTCTAGTTCTAAAAATATGAATAAATCTTAATTAGCTAGGATAAATATTAAATCAATATATTCACAACTTAAATATTCCACACCAAAAATTCTCTTTATTTTGATTAAAATTTCAAAAAAATTGTGGGTCTTACAATTCACCTTAAGAAATTGTTCCTACACTGATTTCTTTCATTCCTCCTACTCTACAGAGAACTCATCACAAGATAACCCATGCTCAAGATGGCACTCTTAAGCCCAAAGTTTACCATATATCCAAGTATTCCTTACCTATAGCCCTATTAAGTAAACTTGCTCAGGATCAAGAGCCAACAACCAATAAACAAGCTGCCAATAATCCAAGATGGTGTCATGGTATGCATGAAGAATTTGCTGCTCTTACTCGTAACCATACCTAGGAACCTGTCCCTCCTAGCAAGGCTCACAATCTTGTTGGATGCAAGTGGGTCTACAAGATTAAAAGACGATCAGATGATACTCTTGAACGATATAAGGCCCATTTGGTTGCTAAGGAATTTCATCAAGAAGAAGACATTGATTTTTTTGAAACCTTCAGCCCACTAGTTAAACCAACCACCATTTGAACCATGTTGTCCTTAGCCCTGAGTGCAGGATAGGAATTCAGGCAACTAGATGTCAATAATACATTCTTAAATGGAAAATTAAAAGAAGATGTCTACATGATTCAATCACTAGGAGTTGAAAATCCAAATTTTCTTGCCTATGTGTGTAAGCTGAAGAAAGCTTTATATGGGCTCAAACAAGCTCCATGAGCCTGGTTCCAAGAATTAAGTAATGCTTTGATTTAAAGAGGTTTTGTTAGCAAGACTGATCCATCTCTGTTTATTTTTCTCAAGAATGGTCTGCGTATCCTTCTTCTGGTTTACGTGGATGGTATCCTAATTACCGGCAATGATCAATCCTTTATTCATAATTTGGTGTCTTTTGTTGGAAATCAGTTTGCTCTTAAGGATCGTGGTAGGATACACTATTTCCTTGGAATTGAAGATACATATTCCCAGTAAGGACCTTTCTTATCTCAAAGAAAGTATATTTTAGATCTTCTGATGAGATCAAATATGCTTGATGCTAAACCAATGTCGACTCCAATGTTTGCATCCCTCAAACTGACAACTACTAGTGGTTTAAAATTTGATAATCCTACTCTCTATGGAAGTAGTATTAGGGCTCTATAATGTGTTACTTTAACCAGACCAGATATTGCCTTCTATGTAAACAAAGTTTGCCAGTTTATGCACCATCCTACCACAAATCATTAGGCAACAGTTAAGTGAATTTTATGGTATTTGAAGCTCACGATTTTGTACACTATGTTTTTCAAAGTGTCTCGTTTCACTATAATATATATGTATTTTGATGCTGATTGGGCCTGGTGCCCAGATGATAGAAAGTCTACTTTAGGATATGTTGTCTACTTTGGATACAATTTGATATCATGGAGCTCACACAAACACCATATTGTTTCTCGGTCTAGCACAGAGGCCGAGTCACACTATTACAAATGCTACTGTAGGGGTTACATGGATTCAGTTTCTTCTTACTGAATTGGGCATCCAAACTCTTCATCCACCAATTATATGGTGTGACAGCGTGAGTGCTACCTATCTTGTTGCACATCCTACCTTTCATAATCGTAGCAAACATATTGAAATCGATGTACATTTTATTGGCAACAAGATTTCCAAGAAACAATTACAAGTTTGGCATTTGGCTTCCAGAGATAAGATTGTGGATATTTTGACTAAACCTTTACCAGTATCCACCTTTCAATATTTCAAGTCCAAGCTCAACATCACATTTTAGGCGATAAGCATGCAGGGGGATGTTAGAGATAATGTTAAAAATATCGGTCAAGTTGGAAATGTTGGGAATCTTGGCAATCTGCCACCTCATGTTCTTGATGACTCGGCTCATGATAGACTCCCACAAGATAGCAAGAAGATCCATCACAATGGACTCTCTCAAGATAGCAACTCTCAAGATAGACATAAGAATCAAGAAGTCCATCATGATAATAAAACTACTCCAGATAAAAATCTAAAAGAAGAAACTCTTGTTAGCAAGAAAGGTAATATTGTAAAACTGAGTTGTGCTAATCTTGAAAATGGGTGGATGAGAGGAGGGCTCTCCTCCACTGTGTGTACTTAAATCTATTAATAGATTAGACCCTCTTTGGTGATTAAAAGAAAGAGAGAGAGGTCATTACCGTGGACGTAGATCACAACAATCGAACCACGCAAAATAGTTGAGTTTATTTTGTGTGATTGTTATTGCGCCTTTGTCAATTCAGTAATCTTTCATATAGAAGGGTAAGTCTAACACATAGAGGGGTGAAGTCGAGGTGTAGACTAGCGAGTTCGGCATATAATTGGGCGAGCCATTGCCTCGTGCACCTTATGAATCTGATGAGATCTCAACTAGTCTGGGTATATTGGAAGAACCTCTAGTAGAGGAGGCTTCATCATTAAGGACTTGCTTGACCAATTGTCTCCTGTCGTGGCCTTGCTTAAGATGGCATTCTTCCATAGAATGGCCCACCTCTCCACAGAAGAGACAATCTTCTTATTTCCATGGACACATCTGACTCAGATGGGCTTGGAAGCATCGACATCATTCTAGTTCACCACCAGATCATCCTATATTAGTGTTTTTGTGAACCAATCTACTTACCCATTGATCCATGTTCTGGACAATCATTTATAGTTGTTTAACAGCCCCGGTCAAGGCATTCATTGTACCGACCATCTCATTATATGTCATCTATTCCAAAAGAAGTTTTCTTATTAAGGATAGATACACGATGGTTAAGTAAAAATACTTAGAGTGTAATGCAGATGTCATACGGTCAAGAATCACAATTTTCTCTATTGCTCACCCTAGAATTTATAACTTATGAAATTTAGGAAAAATTAAAAAATTTGGTAATCAATCATTTTTCAGAATTAAGACAATAGTTCAGCAAAAAATATAGTTTGAAAGGACCAAGTTAGCAACACTGAGTGGATTATAGGCAAAATTTTCAACAAATGAATTGGATCCTCAAATGTCTTGGATTTGGGCCTGCATTTCTATATATCCGTTAAAAACCATAAAGATTTAAAACAAAGATTTATATAGAATTAGAGTTATACAAAAGTCCTTATACAAAATGATAAAATATGCTCAAGAGCGAACAACAGAGATAATGAATTCTTGATATCACTGCATCATCATGCCATCACCTGCAACATTAGTCTACTTGTCACCTGGATCCCAGAAAATGGGTCAAACTCATAAAAGCCTGGTAGGTACAATGAGGTTAGACAATAGAACAAGACTAATACCAATATTTATCATACTTCAAAACATTGGATCATACACAAATGAATGAACCACAAATTTGTATAAGCGATATATCATTTTTATTTTGAATAAGCAGTATGTACATCACATATTTGTTTCGATAATTATCCACATGTGGGTACTCACATGATGAAATCATAGAAACAACTAAGACCATTCGGGGGTTTATTATTCTATATAAATTGGTAACCCAAATGGTTAGCTGAGTCTGATCCAAAGGAGATGGTTTAGAGACCAAAAGAGAATTCTCCAGAGACAAGAATGAATGGGGGATGCATCCTAATTTCTGTAGAAGTTGTGGGATCTATCACCTAGGATAATAATTGGTAACCCTGTCCCCTAACTCTGATGACTGGAGACATTGAGTCATTGCCACTCAAGGAGCATAGTTGTTAACATGTCCATCGCAGTTTGTGCCTCCTATTCTCTCTTTTTTGTAGAACTCAAGGATGAATGGGTGTGTCAGGTCTGCTATTATCAAGCAACCCATTCACCATGATCTTGAGTTTCAAACTGAATCAAGCATCTTTCCTGTGTAAGTGATCCTAGTATTTGTACTTGATTTTCCTACAGGTACTACGGAATGGTGGCGAAGGCACCCGAGCTCGAGTGGCCTCTGGCTAGTCCCTTCCACCTGGCCTGTGGCAGTAGCAGCAGGTTTGCTACTATTGTCACTGACGACGGGGATAAGAAAAGCAGAAGAAGAAGAAGAAGAAGAAGAAGAAGAAGAAGGGGAAGGAGAAGATGGGGAGGAGGGGGCTCACCTGAGTCTGATGGTGGTGGTGCAACAACTCTAACGTGGTGATGGCATCGAGGAACTAGCGGGAACAGAGAGAGGGGTGAAGGAAGAGGGAGAGTGAGGGAACATAGACGGGGAGAAAAGAAGAGGGAGAGTGAGGTGGGGTGGTGTTAGTTCTTTGAAAACCAACAAAGGGGAGGGGTTTTTTATTATCCCTCCTTCGTGGCGGTGAGTGTTTGGATATGGGTTGGATGCAACACTAATTCAAACTTCCTCTTAAGAGGGGAAAGTGTTTTGGGTTGGATCCGATTGGATCCATCTCCAAACCTATAATAAAAGAGTGAGAGGGGAATCAATTTATGAGGTTGGATTGGGTTGTGTCCATTTGAACCCAACTCTATCTATCTATCTATCTATCTATCTATCTATCTATCTATCTATCTATCTATATATATATATATATATATATATAGAGAGAGAGAGAGAGAGAGAGAGAGAGGTTTGGATTTGGATCCTTAAGGTCTAAATCTATTCCAAAACCATATTTCTAGGTTTTATGGATGGGATTGAGATTGGGTTGTATCCAATTCAGATCTAATTTCAATTCAATGCAATAGTGTTGTATTTTGGATTTGGTTGGGTCCACTTGGACCCGATCCTCAAAGTTGTTCTATGTGAGACCCATTTTGGGTCTCGTTCAAATCTTGGATCCAACAAGATCATATGTATTATTATTTTGATATATATATATATATATATATATATATATATATATATATATATATATATATATATATATATATATATATATATATATAAACGATTAGGTCTTTGCATTTTTGAGAATAGCTCCATATTTCTGAATCAAATTCTAGACTCATAATGTTTATCAATATGGATCTCAAATGGATCCAACTTGTTTTGATATTAGATTCATCTAACGTATCTAATTTTTAAGTCTTAACGGGTTTGAGTGATCCCGATCTCTTTAGAGATCCAGCTTTGACTTATTCTGAACCTAGACCAGATTCACTAAATGGATTTGAGTCCTTGTTATAGAGTTTTATAAGTTTTGATCTAAATTGGATCTGAACACATTTAATTAAGAGATTCAATGAATCCCACGTATGTCAATTGTATGGTTGAGTCAGGGTTTTATAGGGTCGATCCACGTGGATACCCCATTGATGTCCAAATTCATAAGGTGTTTTATAAGTGAATAATCTTACAGACATCCAAAAGTTCATCGATTACTCACAGTTAATGGAATTCTCTTAAAAATATTGGGAACAATCACTTATCATTTCTGAAAAATCCAAAAAAACTGGGGACTTAATATTTAGACTCCGATCGTTTCGTCTAGGAATTTCCTTCTTGCCTTTGGGATAAAAAATCTCATAATCTGCACAGAAAAGGAAGTAAGGAGAAGCCCGTAAGCCTATCGAGTTCCTGATAACGAAACCGGAGAGACGGTGCATGTTCTGGGACAACTCTCGCGCCACCAACGGACGTCAAGAAATACCTCACAAACCTAAAGCCCTTCATGCCCACCGATTCTAGCACTGGATTGCCCTGTAACATGAGGAGCACACCATAACCACCTACTGAATTCACCTAGAGTCCACAAAAGAAATGCAGAGGACAAACAGATCAACAGAGACGGGGATGAATAGGAAACCCTATAAACGGAATTATGGGTAAAAATCTCACCTTTTTTATCCGGGAACGCGCAAACCTGACGATCGAGCATCTGACTCTGAGGAAAATCATCTTTCGGCGCTCTCGATCATGAAATCGGGAAAACCAATCAGGGACGAAACTCCACGCAAACGAACCAGAGAGATAGATTTCTAGGGTTTCTTGATTCTCGATTCTTTCTTTTCCAACGATCGGCTGCTTCCCGTTGAGGTGTTTGTCCCTGAGGAGAGATGAATTTATAGGGTTTCCTTTTTCAGGCAGAGAGAAAGGTTGGGATGGGAAAGGGGAGAACACAAAAAGAGGAAAAAAATGAATTTCTCGCACGATTAATAATACACTTTCACTGGCGTTTCTATTTAATTGCGCCAGTGAAAGTCAATTTTCACTGATGCGAAGAAAAACTGCGCCAGTGAAATTTATAAATCTTTGGTGCAAACAAAATTTGCGCTAGTAAATACTAGTGAGAGGAACCTTTACTGGCGAGGTAAGTTTTTTTGGCGTAATGTTGGAGTTTCTATGTCAGTGTTCATTTTTTCTTTGGCTTAGTCTATTTTTGCACCAGTAAAACGCATTTTAGAGTGGCGCTACAGCTAAGGTGCTCCCGTAAAGCTCTGATTTCTTGTAGTGAAGAAAGGAAATTGCGGCATACGCTCTACCCTGCATTCATCCAGCACCCTGGTCGGAACCGTCGTTAACGTCACGAGGATCCAGTGATTTTTGTTCGATGCAAACTTTGAGAACACAGGCAAGAGCCAGGAAAAACCCATGATTTATTACCCAGTCATCTGCTTGCTTGTACTTAGGATCCCATCTCTGCAATCTAGTGGCCAGGTGGTTCAAACGAGTTCTGTTCTCCTCGGTGTTGTTCCCCCAGTAGAGTCCCCAGATCCTTTTGTTTGATAATGGAAGTTTACTAAGGGGATACGATCTTCTTTCAGATCCCCACCTCCTGTGCCTTCCACTATCTCTCATTCTCTGCCTCGGACTCTCCCTCTCTCTCTCTTATACATCATGAATGAATTCAGATTCTAAAGTTGAATTAAATCATCTTTGGATGAAGTCTCCTTACAGTTGCCCTATTAGATCCATGTGATTCCACAACAAAATTAATCATGCTTCACAAGGCTGTAAACAGAGGTGTAGCATTGGCAAGGGTTAGTGGTGCAATATTAATTTGTTGCACATAAATGCGCATGGGGGCAAGCGTCTCCGTGTAGTTGGGATAAGGCTTGATGATGATGAAATGCATTGGGCACATCCTATGTTCAGATACTGATCGAAATCCATCTTCTGTGATTCATTCAGAACATATTTCTATCTCTTTCATATATGATGGTGAATATAGCACAATTAACATGAATACTTAAGAAAAAAATTATCTATCAAACAGAAGTATTAATGATCCTAGCACAAGAATGCACATTACGTGCTCAAGAGGAACACAATCTCACTGATCGTCCATGTGCGCAACAAATGGCAAAAAAATGCCAAAGCAAAGTTTTCCTGTGCTATTTTTTAGATTATTTTTAGAAGTGGTTTTGAGTGCCGCTAAAGGTTTCAGGGGAACTGGGACCTTTAGTGGCCGCTAAAGGCCCTGTTATGGTTTTTGAGTGGTTTTCAGCATTTTTTGCACAAAAAAATACTGAGCGTCCATCACGCTCGATGGATTTTCAACAAGATTAAGTTTTTGATTGAGCAAGTATGGATATGGATTGAGCGGCTACCAATCACACACACACACTATATATATATATATATATATATATATATATATATATATATATATATAGTGCTAAACCCATTTGGTATTAAACTGTGTGCTAAATAGGTTTTTTGGGTCTATTTTATTTTATTTTTAAATTATGACTGTACAGATGTAATCTATATACTTGATTTTATTATAGGGATCAGCTCTCGATGTGTTTGATTCCAACACATTGGTGAGTTTTTATAAAGTTCAAAAAATTAACAGTCCCAAATTTTTGAAGCTCAAACATCATTTTTTCATCAAAAACACATGATCCAGGTGTGAATTCTTAGAAAATTGACCATGCCCAACACATTTATAGGGCCGGAACCGCATAAAAATCACCGAGAAGCTAAAAACCCATTTAGCATGCGGTTTAGCACCAAATTGGCACGAACCCATTACTCTCTCTTACTACAACAAAGCAGTAGATTAGCGACGACCACATTCCATCGTTAATCCGTCGCTACGCCTGTTAGCGACGGATTAGCGACGACGAGGCGACGGTATGCTTACGTCGCGAATATTTTGATGCTAACTGGCGACGGAATAAATCCGTCACCAGGTCCGTCGCTAAGTGCGACGGACTAACAAGTGTTGTATTTCGTCGCTAATCCGTCGCAAACACGAAAAAAAATTAAAAAAATTTATTTGAAAATTAAATACCGAGAACGGTACAATGTACAATTTATATTTCTTGTACAATTTATATTTCCTGTAAATAAAAAACAAACCACACAAAAAATTTCATATAAAAAGAATCTACAATAATTAATCGTTCCACCTTAAAATTAACAAGTTTAATTATTTACAATTCAACAATAACAATTAGGAAACATAAAAAAATAGAACTTCTTCAACACAGTTCTCTAATCATCGCCAAGATTTTGTGCGTCTTCTTTTTCATTGCCTTTATCTGTCCCTTCAGCTCTGCTACGCTGATTATCGCTAGCAGCCTACACAAGAAAAGAACAGTCAGTATTGATAAACAAAATATAATGAAATAAATTACACACTATATGTGATTCTATCATGTGCTCATGTGTGTTCTAAGGCAATAAAAAAACTCCATATGTGATTCTATCATGCTCATATGTGCTCTAAGGCAGGCAAAAAGTTATATATGTGCTAAGGTAGTCAAAAAATTGAATATGTGATTATAGCATATTCATATGTGTTCTAAGGCAGCTAGAAAAATTCTATATGTGATTCTACCATGCTCAGACGTGCTTTAAGATAGGCAAAAAGCTATATATGTGATTCGATCATGCTCGTATGTGTGCTAAGGCAGTCAAAAAATTGAATAGGTGATTATAGCATGCTCATATGTGCTCTAAGGCAGGTAAAGCAAAAAATTTTATATGTGATTTTATCATAAATGATATATGTTCTAAGGTAGTAAAAAAACTCTATATGTGATTTTGGCATGCTCATATGTGTTTTAAGGTAGTCAAAAAACTGAATATGTGATTATAACATGCTCATATGTGTTCTTAGGCAGTCAAAAAACTGAATATGTGATTATAGCATGCTCATATGTGTTCTAAGGCATTCAAAAAAACTTTATATGTGATTCTATCATGCGCATATGTGTTCTTAGGCAGTCAAAAAACTGAATATGTGATTATAGCATGCTCATATGTGCTCTAAGGCAGGCAAAAAAATTTATATGTGCTTATAGCATGCTCATATGTGCTCTAAGGCAATAAAAAAACTCTATATGTTATTATAGCATGCTCATATGTGCTCTAAGGCAATAAAAAAACTCTATATGTGATTCTATCATGCTCATATGTGCTCTAAGGCAGGCAAAAAGTTATATATGTGATTCTATCATGCTCATATGTGTGCTAAGGCAGTCAAAAAACTGAATATATGATTATAAGATGCTTATATGTGTTCTTAGGCAGTCAAAAAATTGAATATGTGATTATAGCATGCTCATATGTGTTCTAAGGCAGTCAAAAAAACTTTATATGTGATTCTATCATGCTCATATGTGTTCTTAGGCAGTCAAAAAACTGAATATGTGATTATAGCATGCTCATATGTGCTCTAAGGCAGGAAAAAAATTTATATGTGATTATAGCATGCTCATATGTGATCTAAGGCAATAAAAAAACTCTATATGTGATTCTATCATGCTCATATGTGCTCTAAGGCAGGCAAAAAGTTATATATGTGATTCTATCATGCTCATATGTATGCTAAGGCAGTCAAAAAACTGAATATGTGATTATACCTGAGAGGGACCTGCAATCGAAGATCCCCTATTCAACACAAGATTGTTGATCTCATCTCGGAGAAAGGGGGCGACGGTGTCATGGAAGTAGTCATCTAATGTGTCCTTAATGATCTGGCGTACATCATCACCGGAAAGAATAGGCTGCTACTTTGAGCTTATGTCAGCGAAAGTAGCCTTTGAGCCGTAACTGGAAGAAGCAATAACTAGTGAAGTGTTCAGATTACTCCCAAACCCGAACACGCGACCTTTTTTGGGTTTACCTGCTACAGTCACCCATGCTGCAGGATCAAATGATGGATGTTGAGTAGCGTCATCGTCATATCGCTCTACCATATGTTGCTCATATGCCTCCTACAAAATAATGTTTAAAGTATTCATTAATAATTAATGATAACATTATGATAACTTGCATATTGTAATGATTATTAATAGAATAAATACATATCGTCATTGTTCTCGCCTTCTCTGATACGAAGACTCCCGTGGTCTTCCGTTTATGTGTTTCAACAAACACATCCTTATATGGTACACTGCCTCCTTTTTCTGCTTCCTGCGAAGTTAAATGATAAAAGATTTAGTACACAAGTTTGCAACAATACTTATAAAATTAATATTATATATTGATGAGTTACCATTTTCTTCAGGTGGCTCCCAAATGTCTTAGATCCACCTGTGTGTAGATGGGCTTCGGGCATCTTCGCTCGATTTTGTGCAGCCTTCACAGAGCGATTTCTAAATGCATCTCCCACCCACTTATCGCACATTTCATCCCAGTAATCTCTCTTGATAGTAATAGGGCATGAACCTTCCACAGTAGTGGATCATCTACTACGCCAGATGCTTTTTTTGCTGCAGTCTTCATAGTGTGCAGCATGTCTGCAAATCGATTGGCAGCCACCTTCTGCCACACCTTCCTTGCATCATTTTCTTCTACCGTAGTTGCGAAGCGATTCGAAGCCTACAAATATTTTCAGAAAGTTAGTAGACATTACTTAAATAAATTAAATATGAAACACATTAACTATGAGGAACAACTGTATACCGTGAATGAGGACCACAATCTGTCTAACACCACCTTTGGGTACTCTTTCCATTGAGCAACCGGTCCTGGTAGATGTTGAAGAAGTGAATTCCTAATCTCCCGTACTACTTCTTGTGGCTCAAACCTCGTGCTGCACATGAATTGTTACACAGTAAATATCAATATAAAATATTTATAAGATATGCAATAATTGAAAACAAAATACTTACGGTCGATTATCGATATACACTATTCGAATGAGTCTTCTTGTGCCAGACTGAGAAGACCCTGCTTCCTGTGTTGGATCCTGACTTGTGTGATCAACTGGTGTAGGTGGGTCGTCTATAGGCGAAACATCATCTGTAAAAAAATACGTTAGAAGTTCTTAGAATGCGCATTTGAACTAATCAAGCATCCAATTAGTTAATCAATATACCTATCACAGGAGCCCGTAAAGATGAAGGTTGAGCCTGACTACTACTGGATGAGCAACCACTGTAACCTCCACGAACCATATTCTAACAAATAACATATGTCATACAATACATTCAAATAATTCACATCAAGTATTACAATATATTCAAGTCATTCGCATCAAGTATTACAATAATTCAAATCATTCATATCAGGTACTGCAATGCATTCAAGTCATTCACATCAAGCATTGCAATGCATTCAAATCATCCACATCAAGTATTACAATGCATTCAAATAATTCAAAACATTCACATCAACTATTGCAATAATTCAAATCATTCGTTGCATAAATTATAATAAATTCAAATAATTTAAATCATTCACATCAAGTATTGCAATGCATTTGAATCATTTGTATCAAGTATTACAATACATTCAAATAATTCAAATCATTCACATCAAGTATTACAATGCATTCAAATAATTCGTATCAAGTATCACAATACATTCAAATAAAATTTTTAATCATTCACATCAAGTGTTGCAATACAACTCATGCATTCGCATCAAGTATTACAATATATTCAAATAATTCAAATCATTCACATCAAGTATTACAATGCATTCGAATCATTCGTATCAAGTATTACAATACATTCAAATAAAATTTTTAATCATTCACACTAAGTATTGCAATACAACTCACATCAAGTACTGCAATGCATTTAAATAGAGGTTTGTAGTACAAGATTTTGCTCACTAGCTTGAGAATTCTTCCTCGTCACTAGTTTGATTTTCTTCTTCTTCTTCTTCTTCTTCTTCTTCTTCTTCTTTATTGTTTGCTCATCCACTTGGTACATCATTTGGATCACATTCCTCTATGAATGTTTCATCGGCCAATGGAGATATGACATGCATATCATGCGCAACATCGTGACCATAAGCAAAGTCATAGACATCATCTGATTGATAGTAATCGCTGTCTTCAGCTAACTCATATTCCTGTAACTGATCATACTCGGGGTATAGTTTGGACTTCACCTTGCAAACTGCTCACCATTCATTTCTATCTGACTTTTTTATATTCGGATATGAAGTATAATAAACTTGTTGAGCTTGCGAGGCTAATATGAATGGTTCATATGTTCAAAACCTGGATTTATGATTCACCTCCACAATGCCTGAAGTTTTGTCGAGTCTTGTTACAGTTGGATCAAACCAATGACACTTGAATAAAGTTACCCTGTTATTCATGCCTAAGTAAGTCAACTCCATTATTTCCTCTATAACACCGTAGTAATCATGTTTATTTTCACCGTAGTTGCTACCCTTGACACACACACCACTATTTATTGTTGATTTGTTTATATCGTAATCTTTTGTATGGAATCGATAACAATTTACGATATACCCGTTGTAGCATTGCACAACTTTGATCGGACCATTTTCTAAATCACATATTCTTTGATCTTTAACATCACCATGGCGAACCTATGCACAAACATAAACAATGATTGTGATCACGATCAATTAAGTAACTTAGTGTTGTTTATAAGTACAAAATTTATGTTAGCTTCTTTACCAACTGTTTCAACCACTCCACAAACTTAGTTTCACATTTTTTTTGTACTTCTGCATCAGTGAGATGTGAAACTTCGCTTTGCAACTCCAGATCAAATCGTCTGCAAACCACAAATACTTATATTACCGAGCCATGTATCCACATATAGAATATAAAAGGATTTATAATTGAGTTGCATATACATATACTTACTCGATGTATGGGTTGATCACTGAGCAATTAAAAAGAATATAGATATGTATTGCGTCTTGCTCTCGATCTGTCAATAGCCTTGATCGGCAACTACCAAATGCATGCCCAAGTGGTTGAAATATCGACAGCTTGTCAGCTACAGTTACTTGTTCTCCATCATCGTTACGGGGCGGGCATGTGTAACGTGTTGGAATATGAGGTTCGAAGTACATAAATGAGAAATTTGAAATCTCTTCTAAAGTGTACGCCTCACAAATAGAGCCTTCTACTCTTACTTTATTACAAACCTTTGTTTTTAGGTTGAACATGCATCTGACAAGAATATACATTTCAAATTTTAAATATCTGTCATTAAAGAGACAAATATAAAAAAACATATACCTTTCAAATGGGTACATCCATCGATATTGCACAGGGCCACCAACCCTTAGTTCATATGGCAGATGTATGATCAAATGTTTCATAACATCGAAAAATGCTGGCAAAAATATCTTTTCTAGCAGACAAACAATGGTGATGACAGAGTCCTCAAGATTCTTTATATCTGATACTACGACCTCCGATGCACACAATGTTTTGAAAAATCCGCTCAACTCAGACAATACTCCCCATATAGGTTTGTCTAACATATCATGGAATGCTAGGGGTATCAATCGTT
Source organism: Nuphar pumila (assembly GCF_984573655.1). Lineage (NCBI taxonomy): Eukaryota > Viridiplantae > Streptophyta > Magnoliopsida > Nymphaeales > Nymphaeaceae > Nuphar > Nuphar pumila. Next base: position 104,032,531 of record NC_143257.1, on the reverse strand, counting down.
GCATAAAGATATGACAATCATGGCTCTTCAACCCATATAATTGTCCATCGTCAATCTTCACAGCCAGAGCAATGTTAGAGACATATCCATCTGGAAATCTCAGTTGTCTCAACCATTGACATACATGTTTTATTTGATCAGGTCCGAGCACGTACTTTGCCTTTGGTTTCAGTACTTTGCCATTATACTATTTGAGTTCCAATTCTGGTCTTTTACATATTAATTTTAAATCCATACGGGCCTTCGGATTATCCTTCGTTTTTTCTTTAATATTCATTATTGTATTGAACACATTATCAAACACATTTTTCTCTACATGCATCACATCCAAATTATGTCGTATCAATAGGGTCGGCCAATACGGTAGTTCCCAAAAAATAGATTTCTTCGTCCAATTGTGATCCTTCCCAAATCCACGGAAGGGTGTAGGACTGCGGGCATCTGTTAATACATCTGGAAAGTATCGCAATCTTCTTAGAATCTCTATGCCAGACAATCTTGAGGATGGACCTTTTGTTTCAGTTGTGCCTGCTTTAAACACATTCTTTTATCGTCGAAACGGATGATCGCTGGGTAGAAATTGACGATGGCACTCAAACCAGCAAGGCTTCCTTCCATGCCTCAATCTAAAAGCTTTGGAATCCTTCATGCAGTACGGACAAGTCAACCTCCCATGTGTGCTCCAACCAGATAGCATACCATATGTAGGGAAGTCACTGATTGTCCATAGAACAACGACCTTCATGTTGAAATTTTGTTTTTTGTGGGCATCATACGTGGTAACACCATCATCCCACAATACTTTTAGTTCATCAATCAATGGCCTTAAATATACATCAAGATTTTGGCCAGGTGAGGTCGGACCAGGGATCAACAGAGACAAGAAAAGATTTGGACGTTTCATACACAAGCTTGATGGAAGGTTGCATGGAGTTACAAATACTGGCCAGCATGAGTATGGAGTTTATCTACCCCCAAATGGATTAAACTCATCTGTACATAGACCGAGTCTAACATTTCGCACTTCCATTGCGAAGTTCTGATGAGTACGATCAAAGTGCTTCCAAGCTTCAGCGTCAACAAGATCTGTGATCTTGTTTTCATCGTGTCAAACTTTATTTGCATGTCATCTCATGTGTTTAGCTGTCCTTGAAGACATATACAATCGCTGCAATCTAAGAGTGATAGAAAAGTAGCGGAGCGACTTGTATGAAACTTCCTTTGATCTCGTGCTACCATTGCCTCTTGTCTTTGGCTTGATCCGAGGATGCCCACATGACGGGCATGATATGTTGTTTTCCTACTCCTTGAAATACAACATGCAGTGATTTGGACAAGCATCAATCTTTTTGTAACCCATACCTAGAGCGTTGACCATAATTTTCGCACGATAGAAATTTTGTGGCAATTTCTCATCTTTGGGCAACATACTCTTCACAATCATGCACAAACGGTCAAAACATGATTGACTCAAATTATACTCGGACTTCAAATTCATTAGTTGAAGAACTGCAAACAAGATAGTGTGACTCTCGCAACCATTTCAAAGTGGCTCATCAACATCTCTAAGTAAATCATAAAATCTACTAGCTGCATCGTTTGGTGATTCTTCATCTACGACAGTTCTTACATTACTAGAACTCATAGCAGAACCCAGTTCTGTTTCTGCGGCATCAAATATCAAATCCGTATATGGATTATCGTGCACCACATTCACCCGTGCATCAAAATCGTTTCTATATTCTTCTCCATGAAACGTCCAGTTCTGATAATCACTCACAAAACCCTTTCTGTATAGGTGATGTCTAACGCTATGAGGTTCTACAAATCGATTATTCTTACAAATCTTGCAGGGACACCTAATCTGACCTGTGGGATCCACTGTACTGACACTTGCCGTTGCAAATTCAATAAAACTGTCAACACCATCCATATATTCATGCGATAACTCATTGTCCACTATCCTACGATACATCCATTCACGGTTTGCAGTCATTTTCTTATGATGTTACGAATAATAGTCTAACGAATTAAAAGAGAACAATCAGAATGCTATGATGAAGAACATATCAAATTTATCATGCAATATATGATGTTATACAATAACAACAATTTTGATGCATGCATTGATAACTTAATATTTTCATGTGCAAACCATTAATGACACGATACAATCATTTGAAACATGCTTTCATTATACAATTTCACATGGAAGTCATAATCAAATTGAAAATAACTACATGCAAGCATGGATACAATTACATCAAACATTGCAATACATCGTAATCATTCATATCAAACAAATGACAAACATGTACCTGCAGCAAACACACTTCAATATCTCACTAACTACTACCATGCCTAGCATGGACTTCGTACTCTAAAAATAAGAACACTTCAATATTCATACATTAAAAACATGCTCAGCATGATCTCCGAACTCCAACAAAGCAACCCTAAAAATCAACAACTAAGTGAGTGTGTGAACAATAAAGTGTTACATCTACTAAATTAAATAACATGTGGTATGCTTGCATCACTTACCACGGGTATTTACCCGATTTGCATTATTTTTTACACTTACTTACCACAGGTGGCTGAGCACGAGCTGATTTCGTTGAAAAATCTGCACAAAAAAACACAGTTTCAAAATGAAGTCACTACGAAATAAAAAAAAAAAAACTATTTTGGCAAGGGGTCGACTCCCCTGCTGTTCCGGCAGGGGGTCGACCCCCTTACGGAACATAAGGGGTTAACCCCCTTACGGAACGTAGGGGGTTAACTGCCCCCCTGTTCGGGCAGGGGGTCGACCCCCAGCCTTTCCGCCAGTGAGTCGACCCCCTGCCGGAACATCACGGGGTCGCCCCCCTGCCTGAGCAGGCAGAGGGTTGACCCCCTGCCTGTTCCGGCAGGTGGTTAAACCCCCTGCCGGGGTCGACCCCCTGCCGGAACAGGCAGGGGGTTTAACCCCTGCCGAAAAGACAGGGGGCCCCTGCCAGAAACGACAGGGGGTTAACCATCGCGTTTTCTGGCAGGGGGTCAACCCCCTGCCGGAAACGGCAGGAGGTTATCCCCCTGTCGGAAATGGCAGGAGGTTAACCCCCTGCCGGAAAACGCAGGGGGTTAACCCCCGCATTTTCCAGCAGGGGGTTAACCCCCTGCGTTTCCGGTAGGGGGTCGACCCCCTGCCGAAAAACGCGGGGGGGGGGGGGGGGGGGGGGGGGTCCTTGACCTTCCTCCGGGCGGCGGGGCCTGCGGACGGTGGGACCGACGAACGGCGAACAATGGGAGTGGCGAACGACGAGAGCAACGAAAGAAGAAAAGGAAAATCTGTCTGGGATTAGGGTTATTCGAAACTTAGCGAGAACGACGAGAGCAACGAAAGAAGAAAAGGAAAATCTGTCTGGGATTAGGGTTATTCGAAACTTAGCGATGGCTTAGCGACAGAATTAATTCCGTCGCTAAGCCCACATAAATCAAATTTACGAAACCCGCGATAGACTGCTCTCCGTCGCCACGGCCGTCGCTAAGTAGCGACGGACTTTAGTTTGTCGCAAGAGTCGTCGGCAAATCGTGCGGCCGTAACGACAAAATAGTATGTCGCAAACTCCGTCGCTAAATAGCGACGGACTGGGCGACAGACTATAGCCCGTCGTTGGTTTTGTGTGCTTCATTGATTATAGCGACAGATGTTTGTCGCTCGGTAATCCGTCACTAACAAGCGATAAAAATATTCCGTCGCTACCTTCCGTCGCTAACAACGTGTTTTCTTGTAGTGTCTCTATATATATCTATATATATATATATATATATATCTATCTCTCTCTCTCTCTATATATATATATATATATAAAGATTCTAAGTGACAATTAAACTTGTTCTGAAATTCTTCCTTAACATACCTAGCAATTAATAATCAATACATATTTGATAATTTGGTCAAAACATGGGCATACAAAATATCTGCCATCACTAGATCTATTGAATATGTATGATATACATGTTTAACTGCTAAGTTCTAGATGAGGATGAGGATGCACTAAGGACAGAGATATTATATGGAATAATGGATATATTGTGGACCCCGAGTGATGATGAGCACGCTTGGCTCTATAGATATGCTATAGGCCTTTACTGAAATCCTGGTAGGCTCTCATTCATGAAAGAAAATGCAAAGTAGATGAAGGAAGACTGAGTAGTATATATGCTCTGGGCAGTGTTCATCTTTAGTTTAGAGTATAAAAGAAGAGCTGGTTCTTCATGATGGAGCGTTACAAACTATTTCATACAAAGTTCTCCTCTAGACGTTTGGAAGACATCCAAGAGGATGGCCCTATGAAGTGCCTCTCCCTGACCTTCCCCTTACCAGACACTCCCATTGAGCCCATGGAGTTCCTGGCAAGGTCATGGAGTGTCTCGGCCATGGAGGTGTCCAAGGCTTTGATCAGTGCATTCCATCCCACCGATAGCAACTATAAGATCACTCCTAGACCGTCAGATACAGATGCATCAATGTTTCCGATTCCTTCGCTTTCGGACATGGCAGACGAACTGTCGTTGGACTCTGTACGTCTTACCTGACCATAATTCTATGATCAATGGATTCCCAAGGTCTCAATGGGAGGCACGGGAAAGCTTTGCTTTTCTTTTTTTTTTGATAGGCAAGTTGAGCGATAACATCTATGGGATTTGAATCCCAGGTCCTTCCAATATGACAATGTCACCACCCCTGAGGAGCAGATTCAGTGATCCGCCTTTACTCGGCCCAATAACTGAAGGCCACATTCCATTCACCACCGAGGTGGTATCCCATGTAGTAAGCGGGGTCTTGTGTCAAGCTGAAAGCCCAGGTTCGAATCCCTCTACCACATGGGGTTGCTGCTGTTCTGGTAGAGTCCGACTAACCTCGGCTTGCCTTTAAAAAAAAAAAAAAAACTTGCAAAGTATTCAGTGCCATCACTGGATCCCCCCCACCTCTTAGTGGCTAAAAGAAAACGAAGACGATCTATATCTATACTACTTATAAAGGAGGGATAAGGGGGTATTGGTGAACAAATAGTTAGACTTGGTTGTGTTTTAACAATTAGAAGATGACAATACAAATGTAGTGAGTTGAATGTCATTTTAAAATTTGTTTAAGTTTTCTTCTTTTTATGGAATAAACCCCCATCACGCAATAATTAAGAAAATGACTATTAGAACATTTTGTTTTTTTATTATTTCGTAAAAAGTGTGTGCTTTGAATGTCTTTTACGTTTTTTATTCTTATAAAGAAAAAAAGAAATAGCTCTCTCTCTCTCTCTCTCTCTCTCTCTCTCTCTCTCTCTCTCTTCCTTGCTTGGAAAGTGGGGGCTCTCACTGCTAAATGGAGTCAGCGCTAAATGCAGGATGGGCGCTGGCAGTAGGGAGGCAATGGAGTCTCTTGGAACACCACACCTCTCTCTCTCTCTCTCACTCTCTCCGTATGTATGTATGCAACAGTGTTTGGGAGGTGGAATAATATGTTATCTATTATTAAATAGGGTTTGGTGTATAATTTTTTCTTTTTCCCTGTTTGCTGTCAATTATTTTCGGCTTTGGATGTGTTGTTAATTATGGGTTTCAGATAAGGGGTTGAGATAATGTTTTCCTAAGTTTTTTTTTTCGCATTTTGTGTTGATATTTTTCCTATTTAGTGTAAAAAAAATTGGGTTTTTACTTTCTTTAAGGAACCTGGTTTCCTATTTTTTAAAATTTTCCAGTTTTTTTTATCGAGTGACCATCTTGCAGATTTCATGTTTTGCCATGGTTTAGTATTCTAATCATTACCCTTTTTCTTGTCTTACTATTGTATCTCAATAGATACTTTTTTGGCATGTTATGCCATTTGTTTTATTTTGCTTTTGTCTTCATACATATCTCAAAAAGAATATATTGGTGGTCTAAAATACGCAGTCTTCGTTCTTCGGAAGAAAGATTATCTTACACTGGTTACCTTTCACATTTGTGCCATGAGGTTCACAATGTCTAAGAAACAATGGTTTTAAGCATTCAATCATTTACTTTGTTATTAACTAATTAATTTTCTTTTTACCATTAGTTTGCTTTTTCATGCATCACAATCAATACTTTAGTTCATTGCTCTTCTTTTGAACATTTGTTTAGTCTACTTATGCTAAAAAAACACATAAAATTGTTTTTTCTACAATTCCCTTGTGTTTCTTTTAAGCATTCAATCATTTACTTTGTTATTAACTAATTAAATTTCTTTTTACCATTAGTTTGCTTTTTCATGCATCACAATCAATACTTTAGTACATTTTTTTCTTTTGAAATTTTGTATAGTCTACTTATGCTAAAAAAACACATAAAATTGGGTTTTCTACAATTCCGTTGTGTTTCTTTTAAGCGTTTAATCATCTACTTTGTTATTAACTAATTACATTTCTTTTTACCAATACTTTGCTTTTTCATGTGTTACAATCAATACTTTAGTTTCACAGTGATTCGAACTGAAAACAACTTAAGAATTTAGAACTCTCTCTCTCTCTAACTTCATGAGTTCGTGTCACTATGCTGCTTGGTAGTTGATACTCAATTACAGAACACTACCCCTCATGTGACCAAGTTTCAACATAGAATCATACTCTTATGTGGGATTATTTATGCTTGATTTTTTTGCACAGGAACCATCTAGCAGAGCAGGAACCATTACTGAATCATGTGGAGAAAGCACGCCCACTTCTGCAGTAGAGAGTAGAGATTTGAAGGTAATGCACTCGAGATCTACAGTAGCATAGAAGAGAAAGAAAACCTTAATTATTTCATCATGCTTTGTAAGCTGGCTACACTTTCATCATATATTGCTAAGCAAAGCTTTAGAATTAGTCTATGATGCTGAGCAATTCATAAGTGTGAAAACATATCAAGATAGAACCATATTAGGTTTAGTCATCAGCATCTTGTTTAGCATGCTATTCACATCTTGGGGCTAGTTGTTATATTTACTCTAGCATCGTGAGCCAATACACACTAACCATGCAATGATTTTCATAAGGTATAATTTCTTGAGAACTTTGTGCCTTGTAGGAATGGATTCTGCTTCATCAGGCACTAAATCCGGAGTTCCTATGCAATGAAAGGTTGCTCAGTAATGGGGTATGTGTATTTATCTCTCAGCACATATGAAAAAATTCTTAATGATCTCCAACTGCAAGTTCTTGATGTTTAACTTCCACAAAATGTATATATATAAGAGCGTTGGATAGTGAGCATCTCCTAAACCATCTTAAATGGCTTCAAAGGGACAAAGTTTCGGGTATTTGCTTAATCTGATCTCAGAGATATTCTCTATAGCTAGTATAAAACATATATTAAATTGGGCATTTTTTCTTGTTTAGACGCATGGCAATAAAAAATTGAGGGTTCTTATGTCACCAAAACTTGGAGAAATAGTCATTGAGGTTTCTCATCCAATCGATTCGATCCAAGGCATGTTTTTTACTGAATAAGAAATAATGAACAGATTTAGAAGTTAGGATTAAACAAAAAAACATATGCAACTATGTTTTTTAGAACCATTTAGCACAGTTTAGGATATAAACTGTTAGAAGCTACTCATCACTCAACACACACAAAATAGGTGGCATGTTAAATTTCTCGCAACTTTATCAGGTCTTTAATGCCACATGAAGTTTTCTCAATACATTAGCAAGAAATACAAAATATATTTCAGCAATATTGTTGACTTGGCTACAATTCCAAGTAGTTTGGAACAAGGTTTTAAAACCCGTGACTCGGAACTAGACTCGTTCTTTATTGACTCATGACTCGGCGGGTCAACTCGGTGACTCGGACCAGGTTTTGTTAACTTTTGATTTTAAAAGAAAAACAATATATAATTTGTCTGAAACCATGTTTTTGAGTAAACATAGTCTCCAAATGTCTGTAAGAATATAAAAACAACTGCAAAGAGCTATAGAGGTTTGCTTGAATAATTGAATTTGATATCTATACAAGCACTTTGACTAATTCATGACTTGAATTAGAGGATTTGGTCACCATGAGTTCAGTCTGCTACTACCTAAGGTTCCTAAAATGGCCAATCATATATGCTAGCTTGTTTTAAAAGTTTTAATTCCCTCTCTAACAAATCCATAAATGTAAAACAGGGATATATGTGCATATTGAAAGTCTACAGAATGCCCAATATCAACATAAATAAGCAATTTTCTCATATATAAAACTATGCAGGAAATATATTAATGGCACAACTATAAAAAGACTACTAATATTTGAATATGTACAATGCTTGTTCACATAACAAATGGATGATGAAACCTAAATGTGACTTTCCCTAGGCACAGTTGACCCACCATATATAGTGAGAATCATTTCTTTAAAATATTTTGCTAGAATAAGTTGATAACACAGGGTGAACAGTAGTTCGAACAACATGGCGATTTTATTCTATGGATTTAAATGCTTTTTTATCTTTAAATGATTTTTATTTTCTTTTTTATACAAAATCTGGGGGTAACCCTTGTTAAAATATATGTACTTGTATATTTCGAAACTGTAATTTGAAACTCAAAAAACAAATTTCAAACATCCCAAAACTCGCCCGAGTCAAGCCGAGTCAGGCCGAGTCAAGCCCGAGTCAAGCCCGAGTCAAGCCCGAGTCAAGCCCGAGTTTTGGCAAACCGAGTTTGCCTTGCCGGGTTGACTCGCTGGAGGGGCGAGCCGAGTCAACGAGTTGACTCGGCGAGTTTTAAAACACTGGTTTGGAAAGTTAAAATATTCAACTCTCCTTGATGACATCCCAGTTTGAGTTTTCAATTCACTATAGATTGTATCGTTATAGTAATTGGTTACCTTGTAGTTCTACAAGAGCCTTTTGAGAGGAAGGGCAGTAGGCAGATGGCTGAAAGACCAGAAGGAGAAGAGGAAGGAAGAGCAACGTACTCACAATGCACAAATCCACGCTGCAATGTCGGTGGCTGGGGTTGCTGCAGCCATTGCTGCTATTGCAGCAGCAACTGCAGCTGTGTCATCTGCAGAGCAAGAAGATCCAAGCAAATCATCTGCAGCTGTCGCATCTGCTGCTGCATTGGTTGCGTCGCATTGCATCGAGATTGCAGAGTCAATGGGAGCACATCATGATCAAATAGCGGCGATCGTCAACTCAGCTGTTAACGTGAGAACCTCAGGCGACATAATGACTTTGACTGCTGGTGCAGCAACAGGTAATTTCCATCCCTTAATCCTTTTGAGAGTGATCACATGAGCTCCATAGCATTCTGAAGACCAGCATAATGGGCCATCAACCTGGAGAACTATCAAACTAGTAACAATGGCAAGTCTTGCATTTCAGAGGCACACCACTGAGGTTTGGGTCACCAAGAAAGGGATAATTTCTAGACAATCGGATTTTCAAAATTTAAGCCGCAAAACATTGGTTTAAACCAAAACATGTGCTTGGTACTCATGTAATCACATTTATTTGGGGTTTGCTATAATCAAGATTCCTAAGACTTGTTTTATTAATGGACTTGATCAGCCTTACGTGGGTCAGCAATTTTGAGAACTAGACTTCAGAGAGGAACTGGAAATGCAGCTCTGCCACAGAGCGACAAGGCAATGAGGGAAAATGAAGGATTGGAGATCTCCACACCCATGCATTATGTATCCGATGGAGGGGATCTGCTTAAACGCACCAGGAAAGGTGAGTGATTAACTGCGGCTGACCGCTGAAGCCAAACAAGATTTGACCTAGCTGCATCCATCACAGATATGGGTACCTTTACAATTTGGCCCAAGTTTTATAGTCTTCTAAAACGTGTTTGCATTAGGAGAAAAGATTGTGTGCCGTACTTTTATGTTTATGAGCTAGAGTTCCAGACTTTATTCAACACAAACTGTGTTTTTTTAGGACCCACTGTGATAATGAAAGATTTCTATATATCCACCCGAATTGAGCAATAATATCATAAACCAACGAACTGGCACAAACTGATTTACTAATAGGATACCCGATAGATCACAGAATTTCACTTTAACCAATGATCCAATCAGAAGAAAAATTGGGACTATTGTATGGAGTCTCTTAATAGCAGTATCCATCATAAATGATCTCTCATCTGGCAAACCCTTTACCAACCTAACATGACAGAGTGCCCAAGATGGATTCTCTCAATACACTTAATAGCTATTAGTAATTCTCATTGTTTAAGTCATCTTTCGTTATGTAATTTTGAAGCATCCATAAACAAATTTCCATGTCGGTTGATGGCAATTTAACACTTCTGCAGGTATTCTTCATTGGAAACACGTTTCAGTCTACTTGAACTCAAAATCACAGGTACATATACAGAGCCCCACAACATCATGACTTCATTATGAAACTTTAAAGATTCAAATGCACAGAAAAGAAGGGAATTAAAAGTGGAAGAAAGTTGTAAAAAGAAAAGAATGCTTAACCTCTTAAAAGCTTGATCACCCAACCACCACATAAGGATGCATGGGCTTCCAACAACTTACCAAGAAAAAATTCCTTGTGATAGGGGTATCTCAACCCCTTCAATCAGGTATTCTTTTAGATATAAACAGAGTTTGCTCAAATTACTAAAATCCATTAATTCCCATGAAGCCAATATCGTCTAGCCAACACATCTTGCTGTTTTGGCAAAACCTGTGAAACCCTCAATAAGAATAGAGTATAGGAACTCGAAAGAAAAATTGACAAAACACTGCATGGGCAGACCTAAACATTCTATAGCATGCCAGAAACTCCTGTTGCTGCTTTCACAATAATTCCCCCGTCACTAAGCAATTTCTAGAAAAAAATTGCAGGTGATGGTTAAACTAAAGAGCAAGCATATGGGTGGTACCTTTGTGAAAAAGAAAAAGAGTAAGCATGCTTCTGGATTACTTTCTTAAAGTTCTATTGCCATATGAATAACACACTTATCCATTATATGTTTTTCCTTCTCTCTTTTTTTCTTTTTACCAGGTATTGTTTATGATCTCCGTGTATATATACCAGCATGGCCAGGAAGAGAGAAAGACGAGGGTGGTGAACAGAAAGCTTACTTTGGCCTTCAGACTGCTCGTGGCTTAATACAGTTTGAGTGCAGAAACAAGAAAGACAAACAGATTTGGACTCGAGGGGTTCGGCAGTTGCTGCTTTGCAGGGGCAATGAAAACATTGGTGCATCTCTCTACAAAGAAAGTGGGAGCTTGCAGAAAAGCATATTATGATTTAATTACTTGCATGAAAAAAATGGTGTGCCTACTGTAATATTTGTGCCACGAAAAAAAAAGCAAAAAAAGGCCTATTTATAGATTTACAGAGACCACTGAAGACTTTTCTTATGATTTGGAACAATGAGATTTCCATGCTTCAAAGAACCACTTAGCAAGAAATTCTGGTGGAGGTGACAACAGTTCCCTGCCAACATTCACTCTAATTCTTTTGCAAAGTCCTCATTATCAATAAAACCCTGAGAAAAAAACAGGTGCAGAAATTCAGAAAGATGTTCACAGGAAGCATGCATAATTCAATGAGATTTAAAACAAAAATGCCTAAGATACTATACGCCATCTTTCTAAACGATGTAGAAACAGTATATTAAATGAAAATAGTCCCAGAGTTCTTTCTGACGTATGAATATGACAAGATGATTGAATCATATCAGCCCCCACGATAATGTCCAACCTGGCTGGAATCATCTGACAAATATAGACAGTTGAACTTGGTCTGATTTTTTGAGTAAGAAAAGTAGCTGAAATGGCAAAACTCAAATTTCGACCGACTGAATGACAGCCTTTGGCTTAGCTGTCTCTATCCACACAGTTGATCAGGTTGGGAATATATTGGAAACCAGATGGTGCCAGCATCATGCTCTTATTTCTACTGTATTTCAATTTAAAAGATGAAAAAATAGCCAGGCACTGGCCTGATCTCTTAGCAAAGACTGGGATCATGGAAGCAAATAATGTCTACCCGGACGAAGCATCGAGATAAATGTGCAAAACAAGCCCAGCTCGTTAAGCTTGGCTTGGTTTCACTAATTTGCATAGATAAGCCAAGTCCTAGCCTAGCTTTAGGCTCAGTTATGGGAATGAACCAAGCTCAAGGACAGTGTTTGGGGTTGTTAAAGCTCCTTTAAGCTTGCTTGTATATTTTTCTTAATAATATATTTATTGAATAAGGTGAATATGTATATTATATCTAATACAAATTACAAAAAAAGAAAAAGATTTGCCTGGACTGTTAGGGTGATTGGCCCTCATGCATGAGGCTGCAGTTCAAATCCCACCATCTCCACTTTTACCGTTTTCATAAAAAATGACATTCTTTTTATGTTTCTTCTATTTAAACTCAGCTGAGCTCCAGCTCAACATGAGCTTAGCTCGAGAAGACCAAGTTTGAGCTCACCAAGGCTTGTGTAGACACCTACATGTTGGATTTAGCTCCAAATTATTCCCAAGTTTCCTATGCATTTCCCTATTCCCTATGTTTATCGGTTTTTTGTCCTCCCTACAAGTTTAGTTTCATATTGAAAGTTGTACAAACTTTTTTTGTTTTTATATAGAAGGGCTGTAACACCCAAAATTTTAACTAAAAAAATACGTAATTTTTTTTAATTCAATTAAATACGAGGTCTCATCTATGATATTGTCTTAACCGAATTAAGCTCTAAGGAGTTAGTTTGCTCAGGCACTAGTGTTTAATAGCTCTCTAAAACCGAATTAGAGAAAATATGTCCAATTGATAAAACTCTTTTATTAAATAAATTCAAAACCACAACAGAAACATTATTTTGAAATTGGTTAAAAATTCTGGGTGAGTTACATGTATGTAAAAATATCTCTGCAAAATCATAAACAATTCTAAATCATTCATTCAATACATAAATTGTTTGAGTCTAATTAAATAAAATAAACAAGCATTTAAGTCAAAAGTGTTCAAGGGATCAATAACTAATTCTCGTGGCACCATCACAACATCCTGCAAGTGCTCCAGCTCAATCATTATGTATATGTATGTTATAAATTATAAGGGTCAGACTTCAACGAGTCTCAGTAAGAAAATACATCAATAATGCATGCATACACAACACTAAGTATACATGTACATGAAATCAATAATCACAATTTAACAATCAAGATGCATTCAACTGAATAACCACACTAGTTAAATTCAAGGAAACATAATATCAGAACATGTCCTAATTGAATATCAACATAATCAAAAGCAAGCTCACAACATAAATATAACTGTAAATGTAACTACATAATTATAAAGTAAACATATTCAACTATTTTATTGTTTCTTTTGCTTACATCCCCACGGGTACTCGCAGGCTCACATCATTGCTTCAGCTGAGACCACTCGAGTGTTTATTATGCTCTATATTTTAATAACCTGAATTATTGACTGAAATTGACAATCCAAAAAGAATGATTCACAATTGAGAGAAAACCCCTAGAGGCTCAATACAAACAAGATCGATCCTACAACTCTGCACAGACAAGGATGTACCATGTAGGACAAATTGATAGTCTGAACCCCTAACTCCATTTACCAGGGACCAAGTGAGACCTTCTGCTCGCAAAACAACAGTGGTGTCTACGCAAGTTGTACCACCCACCCTCTCTAAGGCAATTGGGATCTCCGATCATGCGAGTTCGGCAACCAACACCCAAAAATCGCTAACTGTGATCCGTGATCCCATGATTTTGACAGCCAATACCCATAAATCGTCAAGTGTGAAGTTATCTTATTAAGGTGATAGGTCAGTGCAGCTAGGCAAACAAAGCACTCAATATATCATTGGTTCCTCTTTCAGATACAATGCTCCATATGCAACTTATGGGCAACATGTGCATACCCAATACTTTTCGTATTCATATGCACAAATACACATGACATACTCTATTGTCATTTTATGCACAATTGTATCATGTTGCACTTAATCATTAGCATATACATATCATCACATTATATGCAAGCATCACACCCTAAATGTGACATGGCCACATGTTGTATAAATATGTTATTCATCATAGACTCATGCAATATATCATCAAGACATACTAAACACCATAACATAAAGCATACATCATCATCATATTGCATAACATAAACATTATTTAAAACACACACTAGTATCTCACAAATAGTGTATCCATTTGGTTCAGTTTTGAAACCAAAACATGTCCAACTGGTCCACTTTTGAAACCATGACACAAATCACAAGAGTTTCAATTCGAAACTATAGGAATAAAATTTTATTGGTCAATATAAATTTTTTATCAGTCAGTCAAACCACAGTGAGTAAAAATCTTAAATTTTCACAGTAGATGCACATGTGTGTTAGCTAAGCATAGCCATAAACTTTGCCTCAATCAGAGTCTGGATTAGAGAAAAATAAATAATTTACTGAAATTGATTTTTTGTTTACTGAACAGACCTATCCAATTCAGTCCCTCTAAAGAAGTATCAAACACCAAATCTACAAAAGAATAAACATTCTGAAATTTTACTGTAGATAGATGGATATGTTTGGCAAAATTCTCTCTCTTAGCTATGAATTAAAATTCATGGACCGTAGCCTGTTCAGATTCTTGAACACAGTGTTTTAGAATTTTCAAGCTTCAGAACCATCTTTCATGATTTTTAATAAACAGACCATAATTAATATGTGCATCAAATTTTTATTAAAAGTTATTCATTATGTAATCTCACACATATATAATTTTTTACCATAATCATAAACAAAATCAAGAGAAATAAAATCTATAAGACTATGCAATCGTTTACAAAAATTCTGTCAGGATAGAAATTCTATTTCAACTTCTAGAGAGCATATTTTCCAATCCGAACATCGAGCAGTGCCAAATTTTTTTTTGGACTTCCTCTATGTGTCTAAAACATCTCTTTAAAATTTAAAAATTTTTAGGCTCACTACTTTGGCATATGATAAAGTTCTTGAAAAGTATCTGGGCCTGTGAAAATAGGACAACATGCTTTTCACATAAAAAATCATATTTAATTCATGTTTTCACAAAATAACCCATATAAATATGATTTTGCATGGTTCGATTCAATATAATACAATCAATATGATTTTATTGTACAAAATATAATCTAATGTATGGAATCAATTCTGAAACACATGGAAACATTTTCTCCAAAATAAGCATTTGTACACCAAAACATAGATTTGAAAAATAGAATTTATTTTCAAATAGCATATGAATCATGCACATGTATATTTAGATCAAACATGAATAGACTAAACAAAGGTTGATCATAAATCAGTCAAACATAAACCACAAATAAAGCCATATAAATCAATTTTTCAGCCTGCATATGCACCCTTGGTGTTGTGCATACACACAAGCCAATGGTTCTCCACTTGAAAAATTGACAAGATGGAAAATACACTGAAAACATTGGATGTGAGTGTTGTTATCATTGCAAAATTTTACTTTTGCAAGTCAAACTGACCTTTGAAAAAGTTTTAAAAATAACTCGCCTCCATTTTAAAATGCGGGAAAATTATGAAGAATGGGACTCGACTGTTGGTACGAGGTTCAACCGTTCCTGGTGCCATAACCAGGGGTAATCAAACTAAGGATCAATCATGTGATTTGCTTAATTCAACAGTCTAAATCGATGTTTTATTTCCTAAATACACGAATAATCAGGCACGTGCTATAAACTTTGTAAATATGCAGATTGAAAACATGATGTATGCTTCGAAGTGTTTATGAAAAAATGGAAGAGCTCCTGCCTACACGTTTTGATTTACGTGAAGAGAATAGAACTCCCTACCTTTTTCTGAAAATGATGAATTTGAACACCAAAAAAGACCGGTTCGCCAATACGATCCACTTCCTCCATTCGCAATAAGGATGCAGCCTCTTGCTTAGCTCGGGTTCTATGCAAGATCTGACCTCTTTGGTTTAGAAAAAGAAGAAGAAACCAAAGAGACAAAAGTGGGAAAAAGAGAGGAGGAAGAGAGCTAGAAAGGGATGAGAGAGAGGGGATTAAAAATTCCAGCATTAGGGGGGTCGTGAGCCCCTTCCCAGCCCTTTTATGGGCTCTCTAAAATTGTTCTTTTTTTTTCAATTTCTTTTTATATTTTTTTGTTTGTTTCTTTCTTTATTAATATTTTTCTTGTATTTATTTTTTTCTATCTAACTAATGACTTAGGTTAGTATTATATAATGTATTATATATAGTATATACTACATAATAATTATGCATATGGGCTAGTCAACACCCCCATAGGGGGTTTCAACCTTTGCATATCAAGATTTGTCAAACTTGCTTGCTTGGCAAGCAAGCTTGACTTGTTAAGCTAGTTATTTATTTATGTATTTATTTATTTATTTATTTTTCCTTTCTTCTTCCTTTCTTTCCTTATTTCATTTTCTTTCCTCCTTCCTTTTAAATGTTCAGCCCATCCTATAAGGGTCTAAGATGGGACGTCCATCCGCTTGGGAGGCTTTCCCTTATATAAATAGCAAGTTTTGACTTGTTTCTAAAGATGTGATTTTTGGTAACTTTATTAAAAGTTTTCAATTTAAAGTTTTAAATTAACTTTTTTTTTTACTAAGCTAAGAGGTGCCACATAGGATGGGACAACCCACATATGGACCTCTACCATTTTATTCAATTATTTGAATTAAATTTTTCATTCTATTTTAATTATTTTAGTAATTATCTTTATTTATTATTTTGGATTTCAATTCTTTCAAAACTATAATTTAAATTTAAATGGAATGACTCAAAATACAAACTAAGTTATTTTCAAATGCATATAAAATTCTTTTAAACACCAATTTATCTAAGTTATTTAAATTCTTTTCAATAATTGTTATTTTCTCAAAAATACATTGCGAAGACGATTTTCACTAGGGTCAACATGACCCATTGTCATTTTGAGTACTTCATTTTTTTTGTAAATTGGATTTTAAACTCATAAAACTAAATTCAATTTTATTGAAATTACATTGCATATATATCAAATTATCTTAAATTTGTCTGAAATCATATTCGACTTTATTTTGATTAAATCTATCAATTATTTAATTAAATTCTATCTTTTTCATAAATTCAATTTTGAATGTGAATTTCCCTAAAATCAACTTGAATCAACTTTAATTTTTTTTATAAGATATTTCTTATAATTCATCTTAGGCTAATTTGCATTTTTACACTTTTTCTTATAAAATTTATCATTAATATTATTTTATTTATTAAAAATACCCTAAAGAATTAAAGGTATTACCTCTAAATTCACTTTCAACAAAAAATTAAATTATTGTATAAATCAAACTTGAATTAACATTCAATTAAATCTTAATTTAGATTAAACTCAAGCTTAAATCTAATTATAATATTTGAAATATATTTATTAAATTTGAATTCAAATCCAAATCTGATCTGAATTTAATTTCCCAAATAAAAATCCAAATTTTATAAAACTCCAAAAACTGAAAGAGAAATACATTGAGACTCCAAATTCAAATGCACACTCAATTTGAATCTGGACTAATATTGAAATTTAAATTAAATTCCAACTAAATTCAACATAAATCCAGATTAAATTTGATTAAAAATTAAAAACCTGATTTAGAATAAATTCTCGATTTAAAATTTATTTTGAATCCTAATTAATGCTAAAATTATCATTTATTTTTCATCTTAATTTCAAATAATATTTTAGCCTTAAATTCGCCTTTATTTCTCGTAAAAATATAAAAAAATTTATGAGTTTTACATTCTTAATCCTCAAAATTTAACTAGGGTTATTTATCGATAAGATTCTGGATGTTTTGTTTTAATCATTTATTTGTTTAATAACTATAAAAAATTTATGAGTATTACACGTAGAAACGGTTAGACTCACGATTTATGTGTTTGCATCTGATCTAGGCTACGAGTAGGATGAATCCTACCTAAAATGTGTCCTTAGATGTACCAACACCTTTGTCTCCCATCTTAGCACCTTAGAGTAGCTTCAATGGTTGTTGCAAAATCTCTAAGGAAGAAAAAGAAGATGGAAGAAGAAGCATATAGAAGAAGAAGAATATTAGGTTTGAGAGACAAGGGATTATAAATCCCCCTTAGGGGTCATCCCCCCCTACAGGTCTCTTTCTAACAACCTGCATGAGATAGGATTCTATCTCCTCAACCTCTAGGTTGGTCAACCCACGTAGAAGCCTCCTCTAAAGCACTTCTAGCTAATTTCAACCTCTTCCTCTAGAAGAGTTTAAACAAGTTATGGACTCTTTAGAGTCCTACTTAAGTTGATACATTATCTAAATTAACTAATATGGGGTTCACTAGAGGGGGAAGTCCCACCCTCTCTAGAACCTTCTAATTTAATTTAAATTAATTAATTTATTAATTATCTACCTTCTAGAAAAAGCAAAGTGGGTCTCACCTAGGTGGCTCCCCACTAGGGATCTAGATCCAAGCGACCCAGATCCATAACTCTCGATCCAAATCCAAACCTAGTTGGGTTAGATATAGGAACTAAATAAGAATCTAAATCCAAAGCCTAAATTAAAGATCCATATCCAAACCTGAGATCCAAATCAATTTTGGATCCAAAACTTAGGTTTGGATCTAAACATAACTCATCTAGGATCTATAAAACCCTGAGTCACCCCTGAACCCTTGTGGGCCACCCTAAAAGCACCTAGCACCCCACTGGGCTGAGCGTGACCCTCTGTGCCTCTCTTGGAACCTAGTTTGAGTCCAAAACATAGCCCGATCAACTTAAAACAAACAAATTCAGAATCTGATCCAAATTAAAAAACTTGAAATCGAGGTCGATTAATTTTAAAAACTATATTTTTTCAACCAACTGTTAACTGAAATCATCAAATTTGATCTCCTATGAGACCTATGACTCATAACGGACTTAACTAGACTCCTAGTTCAACTTAAACTCTAAAATTTTGCCTAAATTTAACCTGATTTTAACAAGAATTTAACTTGAATTTTGCTCGAATTTAAAAGTTAAAATAAATTAAATTTGCTGGTACTAGAATAAGGCCTATGAATCTTATTAAGAGTTCAATTTAAACTCAACCTCCATACACAAGTTTCGAGTACTTGACCTCAAGAATAAAAAAATATCAAGCACTCATTCCAATCACTCAAAGACTTGTTCTTTCTCTTGAACCGCTAGACATGGTTTGACCCTTATCATGTGGTTGAGTTTCCATCAATGGTGATTGCTTTTATAGACTTTAACATCATTCTCCTTGATGTCTTAAAGACAATTTCTTGATAAAGTCTTTTTATTAATGGATCCACTAAGTTTTGACAAGATTTCACACATTCAATTAAGATTATTCATTGCTTGAGTAAACTATTCACATAATTGTACTTTAGGCTGATATGTCTATATTTTCTACTATAAATATTACTTTCCGCTTTGGATATAGCTGCTTGACTATCGCAACACATAGTTATCGAAGAAATAAACTTATCTCCTAATGGTATCTCTATTAAGATATTCTTTAGCCACTCATCTTTTATACTAGCTGATGCTGGTGCTATTAACTTCTTTCATTGTAGAATGGGTTATCACAGTTTGCTTTTTAGATCCCCAAACAATTTTTCTAGATCCAAGGGTAAATATCCAACCACTTATGGATAATAACTCATTGGAATCAATATTCCAGTTTATATCATTGTACCCATCAAGTATAGCGGGTTCTTTCTCTTAGAATATCTCATAATCCAGAGTTCCTCTTAAGTATTCAGGACTTGATATATAGTATCCCAATGCTCTTGTCCTAGATTATTAGTATATCAGCTCAACTTACTCATACTAAAAGCTATGTTTGGTCTAGTTTCATTCATAGCACACATGAGACTGCCAATAATACTTGCATACTCTAATTGAGATATACTTTTTTCAGTGTTAATAGGTAGCATAACACTAGGATCAAACAGAGTAGCAATAGGCTTACAATCATGATGATTATATTTTGTTAAAAAAAATTCTCAATGTAGTGGGATCGAGCTAGTGCATAACCATTCTCATGTCTTATTAACTTAATACCAAGTATAACATCAGCTAAATCCATATCTTTCATGTCAAACTTAGATGAAAGAAAAATCTTGGTATTATGTATGCATTATACATTATTGCTCATGATTAACATGTCATCTACATAAAGACAAATAATTATAACATGACTACCTTCTACTTTGCTATATATGCATTTATTAGTCATGAATTATAAATTCACATGAAATAATTACTTCATTAAAATTTTCATGTCATTGTTTAGGTGATTTTTTCATACCATACATGGACCTTAAAGTTTGCAAACTTTCCTTTCTTGACCTAATGTTATATATCCTTAAGGTTGTTTCATATAAATTTCTTATTCTAAGACACCATTCAAAAAAGCAGTTTTAACATCTATTTGGTGAATTTCAAGGTTGTAAATTGATGCCAAAGCAACCATAATTTTAATAGATGCAATCCTACGTACAAAAACATAGGTGTCAAAATAATTAAGTACAGGTTTTTATTTGAAACCTTTAGCTACAAGTCTAGCTTTAAACTTTTCAATAGAATCATCAATTCAAAGTTTACTCTTGAAAATTCATTTGCATACCAAGGGTTTAAAATCAGGCAGTAAATCAACCAGAATCCAGGTTTTATTTTTTATAATAGAATCTAATTAACTCTCTATAGCCTCTTTCCAAGAAGGGATGTCAGGAGTAGTCATAGCTTTTGATAAGGAAATAAGGTCTTTATCTATCATGTAGATATGAAAATTAAAACCAAAATCTTATAGTTTTCTTGATCTTTTACTTTTCAAATTTCAAGATTTTTTGGCTCATAAATTCTTTTCTTTGGATTATTTTTTATGACTTTTAGAGTATTAAGTGATTTTAAAGTTAAATCTTCTCTAAATTTGACTTGGATAGATTCTAAAATCACTTTGGTTTCAATATCCATAAATCTATATGTCTTACTATTTTCAGAATATTCAATTAAGACACATGTTCTAGTTTTTTAAACAAGTTTGGTTAATTTTAGTTCAGTAAGCTTTACATAAGCAATACAACCCTAAACTTTTAAATAATTTAAATTTGGTTTTCTACCTTTTCAAAATTCATAAGGTGTATTGTTAGACTTAGAATGTAGAATTTTATTTAAGATACAACACGAACTAAATAATGTATCACCCGATAGATTATAATTTATACCAGAACTTATAAGCATTAAATTAACTACATCTATTAGAATCTTATTCTTACGTTCAGCTATACCATTATGTTGAGGAGTATATGAACCAACATTTTGTTTATGTATTCCATGAATCTCACAAAATTCAATGAACTCATTTGAAAGATACTCACATCTCTATCATATCTAAACAACTTTATTTTGTAATTATGAAAATTTTTAACCTCTACTTTGAAGATCTTAAATTTTTTAAATAATTTATCTTCTGTTTTCATGAGATAGACATAAGCATATTTTAAGAAATCATCAATAAAAGTATAAAATAATTATTACCCTCACAAGTTAGAGTATTTTTGAAATCACATACAACACTATATATTAAGTCTAGTAGTTTGGAAGTTCTTTCAACATTTAGAAAAGGCTTTTTCACAAAGTTTGCTTGAATAGAAACATCACATTTGCTAACATACTTAGTTTTACATTTAAAAATAATTTCTAAGAAGAGCACCAAAAAAGGACACGTGTAGGGTCCAAAATATTCCTTGTCTATGACCAGGTCAAAGGTTAACAGGGTTGGGCAGCTATGGACCGTTTAGATAATTAAAACCCCATGCAAAATTGTTGGGTATGGTTTAACGAATCCGAATAAGGTCTAAGAAGATCCAAAGAGGATTCAATGCAAAGTCAATGATAGTTTTAAGGCTTGGTCAAAGGTCAAGTTTAGACTTGAGAATTAAATATGTTTCAAGTACTAAAAAGATAGGTTTAAACCCAAAGTCCAAAGTTAAAATCCAAGAATAAAGAGATACACAAGCCTAAGAACTAATGCCCTTTAAGGCTTGGTCAAAGGTCAGTTTTAGACTTGATTAAATTCGTCCAAAGTACTAAAAAGATAGGTCCAAGACTAAACCCAAACACAAGTCCAAAGGTCAAAGGTCAAGGTATGCACAAGCCCAAGATCTAATGCCCTTGAGGGCTTTGTCCTTTAAAGCATCACCCTTGTAATACCTAATTTTTTTTCCTAATATTCATAATAAATAAAAATGAAATTTTCATGTCTCAAAATTTGGTTATTTTTTAATTTGAATTAGAATCTAATGTGAATTTAGATATTAAGTAGAATTAATTTGGATCCAATGTAAGTCCAAGTTGGCACATTGGATCTGGACTTTAATTTAAGAGGATTCCATTGGACTCTTAATTAAGGTTATTGGGTTTTTAATTAAAAACAAATGGACCCTAGGGTGGGGTGCACCCTAGGTGGGCCCTTCCTAGTGGTGGAAGTCCATATGAATTTGGACTTAAATCAATAGAAGACTCCAAGAGGGTGGGATGTCCTCACCTCTCTCTTTAGGTAATTAATTAATTAAATACTTTAATAAAATAAAAAGAAAATAAAGAAAGAAAACAAACAAGAACTAAGGTTTCCAAAATGAGTGGGAGTCTTCTAGATTTTGGAGACTTCATAAGAAGCCTTTGAAAAGTCAAAAAAAAAATAATTGGACTCTCCCCTCCATACTCGAGTTTGGGGAGAGAGTCCTCTCTCTCTATTGGGAAGAGGTTATAAGGAAGGAGAACGAGGTTGGTGAGAGGGCCTATATTAAGACCCCCTCACATGCTCCATGTGAGTTCCTCTCTTTCTCTTTTTTTCTCTCTCAATTTTCTTGAGTTTTTATTTTATTTCTCTTGTTTTCTTTTTTCCTCGATTCGTGCCCCCTAAGAGAGGTCTCTTTAGGTGTTGTTGTAGCCATTGAAGGTGTTATTTGAGGAAGATGAACAAGAAGGTGGTGAGGCTACACACCTGTAAACACCTTAAATTTTCCTCGTTCATTTTCAGACACCCTCCCTCTCACAATTTCCAACCCCTGTAGGTCAGTGTAGGAGTCTAATCCTAAGTATGTCCCAGTTTAAGTGTCATTTCATCATTTTTGTTAGTATAATTCCCATTTTACCACTAGGTAACCTCAGACCCCTGTCAGTCAAACCTAGTCAAGTTCATTTTTGAGTTCAGAACAGTCGGAATGTCTATCATTTTTAGCTCCCCTGAGCTCACGATGAGCGAATCCTGCTTATTTCTGACCATTTCAGCTAAAATTCGTTCATTTTTCGAAAAATGAGCTTATTCTTAGCTTGAATCCCAGTCAATTATTCTCGAGTCTATCAATTTCAGTCAACCTTATTCCCCTGAGCCTAACTTGAGCTCACCAGGAGTTCAATTGGCTCAAATCCAGTTCAATACCATTTTCATAGTCTAGGAGCCCATTTTAGCTCATTTCAACTCATTTTAGCTAAAATTAAGCTAAATCCAGTCAGTTGAGCTAGTGTCTGAGATTTGAAATTAGTTCATCTCAATGTTACTGATCTTCATTCCAGCTCAAGCACAGTGCAGTCTCGTTGCCCATTTCACTCTAATGGTCATTTCTCACCATTTCTCTGAGAATTTGTACCATTTCTCATTCATTCAGTCGGGGAGTTTGTTTCAGTCAGTGTCCTTTTAGTTCACCTGAGTTTAGGAACCTTAGGATTGAGTCTAAACCAGTCAAAACCAGTTCAAACCTCAGTTCTTAGTGTCACTTCATGCCCTGTATGGGCAAAATCATTTCTCAGATCATTCTCATCCAAAACTTCATCTTATCATTCCCTCAACTGGTACAACCATTAATCGGAGCTTGGATTAGTTCTCTTCCTGAAAATTTTAGTTATATCTGAGACTCAAATCATATTTGGATCGGATCCAATATCGGGTCTAATGTTCAATGCTTAATTTTTATCCCCTAACAGGAATGTTCAAGTCTTTGTCTCTACCAAGGGTTCGAGACTTCAAATCCCCCACTCAGGATTTACATTTTGTAATCATTTTGTATCATTTCATATCATTTCGCATGTCATTTCATCGCATTGCATCGCATTCTCGAGATCCAGTACTCTGGTTTTTTGAAATCTCCAATCCAGATTTGATTTTAAACATTTCTTTCAAAATCAATTTCAAAAACCTGGGTTTTAAACTAACATTTGCCGTTTGGACAACCCCTAGGGTTCTTTATAATCTTCAAAAAACAATCTGGATTCATTTTAAACTCAATTTTTAACTGATCTCAATTCTTGAATGGGATCCATCTAGGTGGCGTCGCTTCTGGATTTCTCAAGTTTTAGTTATTTCAGAGTTTTAATTGATTTAAGACTCTATCTTTTTACCTTTTAAACCTTTCATTTTATTGGTTTTAAATAAGAGGGAGCCTTATCCCTTGCCCATTTCTTTTATTTGGCCTTTTTTTAGAGTTTTAGTCAGATTAGAAATCTATTACAGAGTTTCAGTCAGTTTAGGACTCTATATTTTATTTTTGAGAAAACCTTTTGAAATCTTTCAAAAAGAAACCAAAGTTTTAGAGTTTTAGTCAGATTAGGACTCTGCTCCAGAGTTTTAGTTGATTTAGGACTCTAACACTGACTTCATTTTTTATCAATTTTTGAGAAAATCTTTTAAAAAACCTCTTCCTTTATCTTTCAAAAACCAAATTTTAAAGTTTTAGGACTTTATCTCAGAGTTTCAGTTAGTTTAGGACTCTAGTTTGGAGTTTTAGTTAGTTTAGGCTTTGTTTAAACTTTCAATTTTCATCTAGTGATTTTAATCTTGTTTTGAAAACCCTTTTCAATCTTTATTTTAACCTTTTCAAAACCTAAATGTGGGGCCCACACAGCTGCGCCACATTTGAGAAATTTTCAGTTCATTTAGGACTCTAGTTGATTTAGAACTTTGATTTTTATCTTTTATTTCAAACTTTTTTTGAAAACCTTATTTTTAACTCTTTTATTTTCAAGTTTTAAAATCATTTTTGAAAAATCAAATGGGGCTCACAGTAGGTGGCGCCATATTTGCGTTTTTTCAAAGTTAATTAGGAGTCTTAATTAGATTAATTAGAGTCAATTAAGGTAGTTAGTGTTTTGGTTAGGTTAGGAATCTCTAAGAAAATCGCCCCCCTTGATTGGATTAATAAAGGAGAGTTTCAGAAAAAACAAACTCTTTAATTAAGAGTTGGAAAAAGTATAAATAGGGGCTATAGGGGGTCGACCAAGCATGCTCTCTCATCCTCTCTCTCTCTCTCTCTCTTCCAAGCTCCAACCCCTCCTTCATTGCTGCCCAAGGTAAGTTCTTCCTTTCTTTTATTGTTTTTTTACTATTTTTTTCATTAAAATAGTCATTGCCACCCCCTACATATTGGATTTTTTTTATTATTTTCACTCAAGAATCATGATCCACAGTTTAATAAGATGATCTACAGATCATCCATGGATATTTTTATATTTTTGATCTGTCTGAATTGTTGGTAATGTGTTCATTATGCTAAACACCCGAAAAAGATCGAGATTCGACCTTTTGATAGATTGAATCCCTCTTTTAATGGCTAAATCAAAATTTTAACCGTACTTCTCTGATTTTTTTTATTTATTTCATCATATTCATATTTATTTTAGTTGTTTAAGCATTAAATAAAGATTCATTGCAATATTTATACATTTTTTTATTTTTTTAGCATGACTAATCCATGTTATTTTATTCTAGGGTTTTAGATTCATTATTTATAATTGTAGACGTCTGTTAATGTATTTATTATGCCAGTTTATATTCGTTAGAAAAATCTGAATTTTTTAGGGTAGAATTATGTATATGTCCACGGTTTTCAATAAAAAAATCAGACTTTTTTTGGGGTGTGTAACTCTACTTTCAAAAATCCAAACTGAAACCTGTTTTCTGAGTCGGGAAAACGCTATGGAAATCCAAGAGCATCTTTACAAGATCATATCTCCCTTGTCCAAGATCCAATTGATGATCCATAAAAAACAGTGTGCTCATCAAAGTGTCTAATTTATCTTGTGAAATTTTTATAAATTTCTATGGTGAACTTCTATTTTATTTCAGTTAAGAATCGGATCTGTATTTCTGCAACTGTTAATCTATTCAGAATCAAAGCCAACTTGTCAGAATGATTTCTCTCTAACTAGAGATTGTATCAATGATCCGTAAAAAGGAGTATTTTCATAATGATGTCTACTATATTTTATAAAAGTTTCATAAATTTTTATTTTGTTTTTTTATATTTCATTTACCCGAAATCGGATCTATCTGTTTTATCTTGTTATGCATAAGCCAAAATTAGGTACGTATTGCCAAAGCAATATCTCTCTAACTGGAGATGCTTTTCCCAATTTATAAAATAGGTTATTTTTGTTTATCTGTCTCATTTTTCCTTGTAAAATTTTATAAATTTATATGGTTGTTTGATATCCGATTTGGGTCTGACACTTTGACAGGTATGTGCCAATGGGCAAAATTATATATTTTCATCTTTTTATTTTATTTTTACATCAAAATAATACCAAAAATAGATTTTTTATTGTATTTTAGTTTTAGGATTATTATAAGTGTCCATGTCTATTTTTGTGAATTTTGAAATTCATTTGATGCATTAATTAGTTAAATCATAAAAATAGAATGCCTGTAGAGTCCTGATTCAACTGAAACACAGGCAAAATTTGATATTTTTCTAATATTTTGAACTTTTCATGAAAATATTTATATTTTTAGGGTTTGATTATGTTCAAAATCATGTTAGGGTGCTTCACATCCGATTTGGTGTTGTTTTGAATCCGTTTGATCCCCGGATTAAACAAATTACCAAAATCTTTTCTGAAAAAACTTGTTTTTAACCCTATTTTGCAATAAAGTCAAATTTCAAGGGTATTTTAGCCAGTTTTCCAAAAATTCTAAATTTAAAAGTTGTTTATTTTTATTAGTTATTCAATTATGTATCATCCTTTATTATGTTTATTTTAGGGAAGCATGAAAAAAGGCTTATATTTGGATAAATCCACCAATTTCCAGATATTGTTGAATAAATCTCGAAAGGCCGACATTTATCCACTAATGAGTTTTTTAATTTTGCAGAGACATTCAAGATTGTATTTTTTTTATTTCTTTTTCTTTTCTTTAATTTATTATTGATGTAAATTATAATATTGGAATAAGAATTTAATTTTCTTCTTAGATTAGGGTTGCATTGCATATAGTTTATTTTAATAATATGATTTGTGTGATGAATGATAATTCATGCATATTCAAATTTACAATGGTCTACATGAATGGCATGTGCACTCGCTCTTAATAAATTAATAAACTCGATTGAGTTCGTATTTGTGGTCATAGTCAGAATACGAATAATATACAAATTCAACTTCTTTTACGCTACAAACAACCTACACTCTTAGGCATTTTCAGAAATCATGACATATTTTCCAAACTTTTTTAAGTATTTTCCCCTTTTAGAATCAAATAAATTATATTCAATACTTATTCGTGGCCCTACTCAGGGATATGTGGCAAATATATTTCATCTAAATTCTATAAGGCACAAAATTTCTTTTATCAAAGATTTTTCATAAACTCTTCAGAAAATATTTTCTCAAATTGCATTCATTCATTCATCTAGGTTTAGATTGCACCATAAAAGGGTTTCATAGGGCCACACTGTAACACCCCAATTTTTATATCCCGAATTTGGTGGAATTTTTTTTTTTTTTTATACATTTAAATCTTTTAGCAGTTAACAGCGGAAAAACACATTGGGCATAAAACTTGGCGTGCTACTTCAGATGAATGCTTGCAAACATATACTTATGGAATTTAAACTTTAACAACTAATTAACTATGCATGAAATAAAATTCAAGTTTCACAATATCCAAAATTAATCACATTTGTCCTTGAATTGAATTAAATTAAAATCAGAGTTCAGAATTCATGAAGCAGAGGAAAGGTAGGCTCAGTCCCCGTCGCAACCTTCCGCCTTCGCACGTAAGTACCTACTCATTACCTGAAAATTTTTAAACCATATAGGGTCAGACAACATGTCTAAGTAGAGTAATTATGCTAAACTTGTAAGACAGAATAACAAGACAAGGATTTCAATAGAAATTTCATGGTTTAACATTTAATTTAACTTAAACAATCATACAACAAATCATGCATGTTTAAAATTTTCATATTTAACAGAAAAACATAAATTCATACATTCAAGATACAAAATGCATGAACCATTAAAATGCATGACTTACCATATGCAGAAGCTCTTTTAATGCATGCATATTTTCTTATCTTTAGTTATATTTTCTTAATTAGATGATGCATGTGATGCCAAATTAATGCACACACCATTTAAGTTATCACTTCTTAGCCCTGCTGATACGACACAGGCAGACATTCTCAGATCAAGATCATGACACAGGACGTGTTTTACATACAGGGGTGGCTTTAGCGTGGCCAGGTCCATTCACTAAGACGGGGTGAGGGACGTTAATACGAGAGAGATTCCCAACACCTTTCAACCTGATGCATCAGTTTTTCCTCATGAGTACAATAACCTCTACGCTGCAGTCTAATGCAGAGGTTTTCCCCCTAAAATCGTGGGAGGGGAGGAGCAACCTTCCGTGCCCGTAACAGAACTTGTTCCACGAAGTTTTGTATCACCTGCTACTCTCCAAGCAAGTATCTTGAGTTTAATGTCACATGATTACTTGATTTTAGTCATACTTTTGATGCAACATCAAACTTAAACCACTTTATGGTCATGAATGCATTCTTATAAAGCATTGGACAAGGACATATAATTAAACTTGTAACAGACATTTGAGCACATGCGTAGCATAAACATCTTATTCATTTTCACACATCATAATGCATATGCATGTACATGGCCAATGCAACGAGGAGAATATATATGAACATCCATATCAATGAAACAATCATATCATCACGATATCATGGACATACATGTAGTCAACACATTTTTAGAATTTAAAACATAAACTTGTATTCATTGGACCTTTTGATCCTAAATCTTTCATGTGTAACCTTCCATTTACAATTCATGCCATAATCATATAAGATTGCATAAAATCAGACCTGCATAATCATTCACATAATGCATACTAATTCTATAAAGAAATTAAATAAAAACATATATACTATGCACCATTTGAGCCTTGATTTATGAATTTGCCCTAATTTTTCCAATTTCATAACTCTGTCCGACTGGTACAGAGCTCACAGAAAATTTTTGTCTCCATGAACAGAGCTGAAATTTTTACAGTATATAGGAATTGTTGTCAGTTATCCGTAGCTGCAAACCGTTTGTAAAAAATCTTCCGTATAAGGGAGTTATGCATGTTTTACTACAGACCTATCAGTTTTTGTTTCGACTGTCACAAAGACGTGCTCGGTCTATGAACAGAGCCCAAATTCCTACAGTAGATGCACAATGGAGTTAGCTTTCCAACGCAACAATCCGTTCATCAAAACTCCTCCGGACGAGGGAGAAACGACCATTTTACTGAACGGAGGTCAAGTGGAAAACCTGGAATTCCGAGATTTGCATTTGGGTGAATCAAACCGAGTCACCCGAATCCCAAGAAAAATTAAAAGAAATAGGGAATACGCATGAAATAAAATTCTGAAAATTCTAAAATATTCACAGTAGATGAAACACTTCATAATCTATCAATCCAAACTAATATTTGCATAAAAATCATGGAATAAATCAAATACAAATATATTTTACGAATCTATTTCTAAGAAACCGATTTTTATAATAAACCTGATTTCAAAAATGGTTTTCTTTAGGGAAAAATGTGTTTTTACCATGGATCATTAAATCTGAGTCAAACCCACGGTTAGGAGGGTTTGATTATGATCTAAACTCATGAAAAAGCATCAAAATCCATGCCAAGAACTCCGTTCTTGCAAGAGAAGCATAGAAACCCTACCTTTTGTTGAAAAAAATGTATTTCTTGATGGATGAATAGCCCTTTTTGATCGATCCACCAATCAGCCCTTTCTTCCAGCAAGATGAGGACCTTAGATCTCCTCACCACACCCCTTGAGGTCTGGATCTTGCACTCAAGAACCAAAAGAAACCCTAAAAGAAGAGAATAGGGAAGGGAAAGAGAGGAGAGAGAGAAGAGGGTTTTTGGGGGAGAGAGAAGCTCTCCTTTTTTTTTCCAGCACAAATGAGGAGGGCAAGGGCTATGGGAGGGTTTTATAACCCTTCTTAAATTAGGTTATGTGCTGGAATTAATTCCAGCCCTTGATCTCATTAATGAAATTCATTTGGAGCCCTTGATCTCCACTTTGACTTTTCAAACTTTAAATAACCTTGAAAATCACTATACCTTTATTTTCAATTTGAATTTGAAGTAAGATGCCACATAGGATGGGATGACCCACCTATGGGCTCCTACTAAACTAATAAAAAAATGGATTTTAATGTATACAAAAGAAAACTATTATATTAAACTATTATTGATAAATCATAAAATTCCAATTAAAAACTGTTTTTGTTTTATATAACCACAACTCATGTGAAAATGTAAAGGAATTAAATATAAGCTAATTCCATCTTATTAAGCATATTAATATGTATATTTTTAAAATCTACTTTTGTTAATTTACTTTATTTAAATAATTTTACTTAAAAGAAAAATCAACATTTTCTTTTTAAGTAAGACGTTTTCAATTAGACATCACTTAGAATTTTCTCAGATATCCAAACCATGTAGGGTTTATATTTACTACAATTCAATATAATTAAACCCCTTAATCCTTACGAATATACTCAAACATTAATTTTTTTAAAGAAATTAGGGTTTTATATTGGCACGAAATTCAAGACATTTCACAATGCTATAGAAAAGAACTTAGAAATTTTCGGATATTACATCCAATCCCCCTAAAAAAAAATTTCGTCCTCGAAATTTGGTTATCATTACGTACCGAACAAGTATGGATATTTAGCTCTCATATCAGCCTCGGGCTCCCAAGAACACTCCTCAAGCCCGTGGTGCTGCCATCGTACTTTAACAAGTGGAATTGACTTATGTCGCAACACTTGTTCTCGTCGATCTACTATCTCTATCGGCCGTTCCTCAAACGTGAGATCTCTCTGAACCTCGACCTCGTCATACTGAATAACATGAGTAGGATCTGGTACATATTTCCTCAACATTGACACATGGAAAACATCGTGGATGTTGGAAAACTGAAGGGGAAGTGCCAATCTATACGCGGTGCCTCCTATCCTCTCAAGGATGAGGAACGGTCCTACATACCTCGGACTCAATTTTCCTTTCTTGCCGAACCGAAATACGCTCTTCGTTGGCGATACCCTGACAAACACATGATTACCAATCTCAAAAGAAACCTCTCGCCTCTTTGGATCTGCATAACTCTTCTGGCGGCTGTGTGCTGTCAAAAGCCTCTTACGAATCAACTGTACTTGATCCGTATAATGCTGCAAAACTATAGGTGATTCGACAGTTCGATCACCTACCTCGCTCCAACAAACAGGGGACCTACAGGGTCGCCCGTACAATGCCTCATATGGAGCCATGCCGATACTCGAATGATAACTATTATTGTAGGCAAACTCAGCTAACTTTAGGTGCTTACTCCAGTCACCTTTCCACTCCAATGCACACGCTCGCAACATATCCTCGAGTGTTTGAATAGTCCTCTCTGACTGACCATCCGTCTGGGGGTGAAAAGCTGTGCTAAACTTAAGCGTTGTCCCCAAAGCTTTCTGAAGTTGTCCCCAAAACTTTGACGTGAATCTAGGATCCCTGTCTGAGATAATCGAAACAGGTATCCCATGTAATCTGACAATCTCGTCGACATATAAATCCGCCAAACTCTCCAAGGTTTGATTCACCCTGGTCGGTAAGAAGTGTGCCGACTTTGTAAGGCGATCCACAATCACCCAAATGGTGTCATACTGCTGCCGATCTTGGGTAGACCTACCACAAAGTCCATGGTAATGTCTTCCCACTTCCACTACGGAATCTCAATCGACTGCATCATACCGCCTGGTCTCTAGTGCTCTATCTTGACCTGCTGACAGATTAAGCATCTCGACACGTATTCAGCGACGTCTCTCTTCATGCCGGGCCACCAGTAATTCCTCTGAAGATCCTTATACATCTTGGTGCTTCCAGGATGTATAGTGAATCCGGTACGATGCGCCTCATCCAATAACTCTTTCCTCAACTGGAGCTCTGCGGGCACCCAGAGCCTCTGACCATACCAGATGCTTCCATCCTCCTCTAAGTGCAATGCTGACTGGTCTTGCTTGCATGCTGCAATCATCTTATTGAATTCAGGATTATCCTTCTGTTGGGTGATGATCCGATCCATGAGTTCTGTCCGCACTGCCGTGCTAGCGATCTGAATCTGACCCGATTCTGCTTCAAAGGGCTTCCAATCTATCAGGTCTTCGAGTAATTTCCACTTACCGCTGATAAAACTCGCAAGGCTCCCAGCCTTTCTACTCAAAGCATCAGCCACTACATTGGCTTTGCCTGGATGATAAGAAATGGAGAAGTCGTAATCTTTTAGAAATTCTAACCACCGTCTCTGCCTCATGTTCAAATCCTTTTGTGAGAAGATATACTTGAGGCTCTTATGATCTGAAAAGACCTCAAATTGCTCGCCGTACAAATAATGTCGCCATACCTTTAGTGCAAAGACTACTGCAGCAAGCTCCAAGTCGTGAATGGGGTAGTTTCGCTCATGCACCTTCAACTGACGTGATGCGTAGGCGATCACCTTGCCGTGCTGCATCAAAACGCATCCCAAACCAGTACCTGATGCATCACTATAAATCACAAAGCCTCCTTGCCCAGAAGGCAATGTGAGTATAGGGGCTGTAGTAAGCCTCTTCTTCAGCTCTTGAAAGCTTTCTTCGCATTGCTGGATCCAGACAAACTTAATTCCTTTACGAAGTAGTTTCGTCATAGGTGAAGCGATCTTCGAAAAATCCTGAATGAAACGACGATAATAGCCTGCAAGCCCGAGAAAACTGCGTATATCTGAGACGCTCTTAGGTTGTCTCCAATCTATGACTGCTTCCACCTTGGCAGGGTCGACTGACACCCCATCTTTAGAGATTACGTGACCCAAGAACATAACTTGATTTAGCCAAAATTCACACTTCGAGAACTTAGCATATAGTTGATGTTGTCGAAGTGCTTCGAGGACAATCCTTAGATGCTCCCTATGATTTTCCTCGCTCTCGGAGTAAATTAGGATATCGTCTATAAATACGATCACGAAAAGGTCTAGGTAAGGCTGAAAGATCCGATTCATCAGGTCTATAAATGCCGCAGGGGCATTTGTTAACCCGAAGGGCATCACCAAAAACTCGTAATGACCGTATTGTGTCCTGAATGCTGTCTTTTGCACATCGGATTCTTCAATCTTCAGTTGATGGTACCCTGATCGAAGATCAATCTTGGAGAAGACCTTGGCCTCTCGAAGTTGATCAAACAAATCATCGATCCTGGGAAGAGGATATTTGTTTTTGATTGTTACCTGATTCAGCATCCTATAGTCAATGCACATACGCATTGACCCATCCTTCTTTTTGACGAACAATACTGGAGCTCCCCAAGGTGAAACACTAGGCCGAATAAAGTCTTTATCCATCAATTCTTGCAGCTGCTTCTTTAGCTCCTCTAACTCTGCTGGGGTCATATGATAGGGTGCTTTAGATATTGGGGCCGTTCCAGGCACCAACTCTATCGCAAAGTCCACCTCTCTGGTAGGCGGTATGCCTGGCAGGTCATCTGAAAAAACGTCTGAAAAATCTCGAACTACGTCCAAGTCTACCAGTGGTGTAGTACTGGGGTCTATCCAAGAAACACTAGCCAAAAAGGCCTCACACCCCTTTTCTACACAACGATTGCCTTTAATGCCGAGATAAGTCGTCCTTTTTTCTCCTTTTTACAGGCCTTGTACTCGAGTACAGGCTGATCAGGGCAAGCAAATTGAATGTGTCGCTCATGACAAAGCATACAAGCGTAATGCTCATACATCCAGAATTACATCATAACCGACCATATCCAACAAAATAAGATTGGCAGGGAGGTTCTGCCCTTCAATCATAACCTCTACTCTAGATAGATAGGTACGAGCGATAGAGCTACCGCTCGAAGGTGTGATAACTTCCAGGGTATAAATACAAAATTCTCATTCATGTAATCCTATCAGATCTACGTTCTGATTCTTATCGCATTTATCAACAGAAATAATTACAGACATACAATTTTTACAACAAGTCATCAAAACAAATAGAAATGGAAGCATACTTACAGCGATGGTGGTCGGTTGGACGAGCTTTGAGCCATGCTTTCCTTTTGCTCTGATACCATGTTTGTAACACCCCAATTTTTATATCCCGAATTTGGTGGAATTTTTTTTTTTTTTTTTATACATTTAAATCTTTTAGCAGTTAACAGCGGAAAAACACATTGGGCATAAAACTTGGCGTGCTACTTCAGATGAATGCTTGCAAACATATACTTATGGAATTTAAACTTTAACAACTAATTAACTATGCATGAAATAAAATTCAAGTTTCACAATATCCAAAATTAATCACATTTGTCCTTGAATTGAATTAAATTAAAATCAGAGTTCAAAATTCATGAAGCAGAGGAAAGGTAGGCTCAGTCCCCGTCGCAACCTTCCGCCTTCGCACGTAAGTACCTACTCATTACCTGAAAATTTTTAAACCATATAGGGTCAGACAACATGTCTAAGTAGAGTAATTATGCTAAACTTGTAAGACAGAATAACAAGACAAGGATTTCAATAGAAATTTCATGGTTTAACATTTAATTTAACTTAAACAATCATACAACAAATCATGCATGTTTAAAATTTTCATATTTAACAGAAAGACATAAATTCATACATTCAAGATACAAAATGCATGAACCATTAAAATGCATGACTTACCATATGCAGAAGCTCTTTTAATGCATGCATATTTTCTTATCTTTAGTTATATTTTCTTAATTAGATGATGCATGTGATGCCAAATTAATGCACACACCATTTAAGTTATCACTTCTTAGCCCTGCTGATACGACACAGGCAGACATTCTCAGATCAAGACCATGACACAGGACGTGTTTTACATACAGGGGTGGCTTTATCCTGGCCAGGTCCATTCACTAAGACGGGGTGAGGGACGTTAATACGAGAGAGATTCCCAACACCTTTCAACCCGATGCATCAGTTTTTCCTCATGAGTACAATAACCTCTACGCTGCAGTCTAATGCAGAGGTTTTCCCCCTAAAATCGTGGGAGGGGAGGAGCAACCTTCCGTGCCCGTAACAGAACTTGTCCCACGAAGTTTTGTATCACCTGCTACTCTCCAAGCAAGTATCTTGAGTTTAATGTCACATGATTACTTGATTTCAGTCATACTTTTGATGCAACATCAAACTTAAACCACTTTATGGTCATGAATGCATTCTTATAAAGCATTGGACAAGGACATATAATTAAACTTGTAACAGACATTTGAGCACATGCGTAGCATAAACATCTTATTCATTTTCACACATCATAATG
The DNA here is from genome assembly GCF_984573655.1 of Nuphar pumila. Lineage (NCBI taxonomy): Eukaryota > Viridiplantae > Streptophyta > Magnoliopsida > Nymphaeales > Nymphaeaceae > Nuphar > Nuphar pumila. Next base: position 103,996,847 of record NC_143257.1, on the reverse strand, counting down.
CATATGCATGTACATGGCCAATGCAACGAGGAGAATATATATGAACATCCATATCAATGAAACAATCATATCATCACGATATCATGGACATACATGTAGTCAACACATTTTTAGAATTTAAAACATAAACTTGTATTCATTGGACCTTTTGATCCTAAATCTTTCATGTGTAACCTTCCATTTACAATTCATGCCATAATCATATAAGATTGCATAATCATTCACATAATGCATACTAATTCTATAAAGAAATTAAATAAAAACATATATACTATGCACCCTTTGAGCCTTGATTTATGAATTTGCCCTAATTTTTCCAATTTCATAACTCTGTCCGACTGGTACAGAGCTCACAGAAAATTTTTGGCTCCATGAACAGAGCTGAAATTTTTACAGTATATAGGAATTGTTGTCAGCTATCCGTAGCTGCAAACCGTTTGTAAAAACTCTTCCGTATAAGGGAGTTATGCATGTTTTACTACAGACCTATCAGTTTTTGTTTCGACTGTCACAGAGACGTGCTCGGTCCATGAACAGAGCCCAAATTCCTACAGTAGATGCACAATGGAGTTAGCTTTCCAACGCAACAATCCGTTCATCAAAACTTTTTCGGACGAGGGAGAAACGACCATTTTACTGAACGGAGGTCAAGTGGAAAACCTGGAATTCCGAGATTTGCATTTGGGTGAATCAAACCGAGTCACCCGAATCCCAAGAAAAATTAAAAGAAATAGGGAATACGCATGAAATAAAATTCCGAAAATTTTAAAATATTCACAGTAGATGAAATACTTCATAATCTATCAATCCAAACTAATATTTGCATAAAAATCATGGAATAAATCAAATACAAATATATTTTACGAATCTATTTCTAAGAAACCGATTTTCATAATAAACCCGATTTCAAAAATGGTTTTCTTTAGGGAAAAATGTGTTTTTGCCATGGATCATTAAATCTGAGTCAAACCCACGGTTAGGAGGGTTTGATTATGATCTAAACTCATGAAAAAGCATCAAAATCCATGCCAAGAACTCCGTTCTTGCAAGAAAAGCATAGAAACCCTACCTTTTGTTGAAAAAAATGTATTTCTTGATGGATGAATAGCCCTTTTTGATCGATCCACCAATCAGCCCTTTCTTCCAGCAAGATGAGGACCTTAGATCTCCTCACCACACCCCTTGAGGTCTGGATCTTGCACTCAAGAACCAAAAGAAACCCTAAAAGAAGAGAATATGGAAGGGAAAGAGAGGAGAGAGAGAAGAGGGTTTTGGGGGGAGAGAGAAGCTCTCCTTTTTTTTTCCAGCACAAATGAGGAGGGCAAGGGCTATGGGAGGGTTTTATAACCCTTCTTAAATTAGGTTATGTGCTGGAATTAATTCCAGCCCTTGATCTCATTAATGAAATTCATTTGGAGCCCTTGATCTCCACTTTGACTTTTCAAACTTTAAATAACCTTGAAAATCACTATACCTTTATTTTCAATTTGAATTTGAAGTAAGATGCCACATAGGATGGGATGGCCCACCTATGGGCTCCTACTAAACTAATAAAAAAATGGATTTTAATGTATACAAAAGAAAACTATTATATTAAACTATTATTGATAAATCATAAAATTCCAATTAAAAACTGTTTTTGTTTTATATAACCACAACTCATGTGAAAATGTAAAGGAATTAAATATAAGCTAATTCCATCTTATTAAGCATATTAATATGTATATTTTTAAAATCTACTTTTGTTAATTTACTTTATTTAAATAATTTTACTTAAAAGAAAAATCAACATTTTCTTTTTAAGTAAGACGTTTTCAATTAGACATCACTTAGAATTTTCTCAGATATCCAAACCATGTAGGGTTTATATTTACTACAATTCAATATAATTAAACCCCTTAATCCTTACCAATATACTCAAACATTAATTTTTTTAAAGAAATTAGGGTTTTATATTGACTCGAAATTCAAGACATTTCACAATGCTATAGAAAAGAACTTAGAAATTTTCGGATATTACACACACGCCCACTCTTTTGATCAATTCAAAAATTCTATCTCAGAAAAAATGATTTTCTCAAAGTCACCTGATATTTTTCTCAAAATCAATTTTCTCAAAAACCTTGGTTTTTCAAGAAATTTTCAATCCTTCTAAGTTCAATTCACAATTTTCTAAATTTCAATATTTCTCTATTTCAGAGTTCAAGTTCAGAGAAATCAATTTTCTCAAAGTTATTTGAATCTTCTTCAAAATCGATTTTCTCAAAACATCAGGATTTCCTCATAACATCTCCTTTCTTCATAAATCAAATTCTCTTTCTCTTCAAAGTATTCTCACAATATGATTCATGATTTTCAAAGTATTTTTCAATCTCCCTATACCATACCCCCATACGTGGGTTTGGCGTAGGGTTTGTTAAAATATAAAGTAGAGAGGGTTTTCGAAAGAAAACCTCTCTCGAAATTAATTTATATAAAATCAGGTTTGGGAACCGATTCAAACTATTGTTAAAAAGAAGATTTTTGTAAAAAGGCATATTTGACTTAATTAAAGAGGCTTGATTTTGATGGACTTAATTAAAGAGGCTTGATTTTGATTCCCCTAGAAGGAATCAATTCATCCCCCTACTAGACAAATTACTGAAATTTAAAATGAAAGGAACCAAGATATCACATGTTATAGACTTTGCCAGAAATAAAAATTATAATTTTAAAAAAATACATGTAATGATTATTTGTTTCTAGCAAAATTTTAGTTAGAAGTTATTGCCAATATTCATGTGCATGTACTGTAGTGATTAGCATACTTTTCCTTATTTTTTTCATGGAAAAATATGCATTTTTATGTGCCTTATTGCAAAATTACCGAAACTATTTCTTAGGAAATAGGGTTCAGGAAGATGGAGTGGTTTTCTGGCCCGACAGTTGCGAAAACAGAATTTTTCTATGATGGATTAGTTAAAAAAAAATGTGGTATTGTTTTTGTGATCTTATGTAACATGTTCATTTAAAAAAATTCAAAAATATGAATTCGAGTGGCCTGTTTTGGCCCACTTAAATGCATATTTCTCATTAATACGTATTTTCGGCCTAGCACCCGATCAGTAAATCATTCGTATCTCCCTCTTCTGAAAGAGTTTTTACAAATGGTTTGTAGAGTTTGAAAGCTAACAAAATTTCACATAAAATTTTGAGCTTTGTTCATGGAGGCATCACTGATCTATGATAGTTGGAACATTAAAGTACAGACCTGCACTAAATCATTCGTATCTCCCTTATCCACAAGAATTTTTACAAGCGGTTTGGGACATCAGAAAGCTAACAAAATTCTCTGTAAATTATGAAAATTTCAGCTCTGTCCGATGACTATAAATTTTTTTGTAACCTTTGTAACAGTCAAACAAAATTGAGTTTTTATAAGTTTGAAACCGGTTTAAGTGTCCACTATCAAATGCTTATGAATTCTATGCATTTTTTAGTGTGCCTTTTCGAATGAATAACATATTGTTTATAGACTATTAGAAATAATTTTGCTACATGATATTAAGTACTCATTAATGAGGCATGAATTGAATGATGAACTAATACACTAGCTAGCGGTCGTAGCCTCTCACTAATGAATGGACCGAAGTTTCCATCTTGCGAATTAAGATGTGAATGTAATGGACTATGCATGCTGTAATTTTTATATATGACTGCCATGTACATGATGATGATGAGGTGAATGATTGGATGCATTTAGTATAAAAGAGAATTCATTTCTTTACTTATGCATATGCGTATAAGTTTGAAATGAAAGAAGCATGAGCAATGTTATCGAATTCAATGTTCAAAATGTGCATCTATAGGCCCTGAAGTGGTTGAATCCCTTTAGTGGATTCCTATGTGTGTGTTGTATATAATGTAATTAATTTAACAAGTTCAAATATGTAAGCCTATATTAGTACCTATAGGGCTAAGAACTGAAACCTAAATGATTGTGCATTAGATAGGCATGTCATGCATCATATAAGAAAAAAAATTTAATTAAAGATAATAAATGACTCATGCATAAAGTCAACTTTTGCAATGGTAAGTGCATGCATTTTTAACAGTTCATGCATCTTTAATTATTCGTGTTTTAGTATATGCTTGATTGAAAGTAATATCACAAATGTATGCTTGAATGATATATTAGAAATTCATATTTGTATTGTATTTAATCTTTTGAATGTACAAAAGATCGTAGTAATTCTTGTTTACTTGTTTTAGTTAATGTGTTCTGAATAGCTCTACCCTACTGAGACATTATTTGTCTAACTCTATTGATTTTAAATGTTTTGAGGTAGCGAGTGAATTCACATGTGATGGCAGGAGGTTGCGGCAGAGACCGAGCCAAACCTTTCCTAACCCTCGAGTGATTTTGGACTATGAGCATTTAAAATGCTCAAAACTCTGATTATTTGATTTAATCTTTGAACGAACTATCATTATTTTAATTATGGGATGTAATGGATATTTATTTGATTTATGAATATTTAATCTTTGAATTAAATGCATATATGAGAATGAATGTGATTGTTAAGTAACATGCCAAGTTTTTGTCCCATTTGAATTGTCCATTGCAATTTTATAAAACTATTTAAAGAAATTGAAATATAGAAAGAAATTGAAAGAAATTGAAAAAAAGAAATTGCAATTTTATAAAACTGTTGAATATACGAAAGATCGTACAAAAAATATAGAAAGAAATTGAAAAAAAAAGAAATGTTTAAGACAACAATGGGCCATGTCAACCCTAGTGGAAATCTTCTTTGCAATGCATTTTTGAGAAAATAACATTTATTGAAAAAAATTTAAATAACTTAGATAAATTGGTGTTTAAAAGAATTTTATATGCAATTAAAAATAATTTAGTTTGTATTTTGAGTCATTCCATTTAAATTTAAATTATAGTTTTGAAAGAATTGAAATCCAAAATAATAAATAAAGGTAATTACTAAAATAATTAAAATAGAATAAAAAATTTAATTCAACTAAATTGAATAAAATGGTAGAGGTCCATATGTGCTTCATTCTATCCTATGTGGCACCTCTTAGCTTAGTAAAAAAAAAAGTTAATTTAAAACTTTAAATTGAAAACTTTTAATAAAGTTACCAAAAATCACATCTTTAGAAGCAAGTCAAAACTTGCTATTTATATAAGGGAAAGCCTCCCAAGCAGAGGGACGCCCCATCTTAGACCCTTATAGGAAGGAGGAAGAAAGGAAAAAATAAATAAATAAATAAATAAAAACTAGCTTAACAAGTCAAACTTGCTTGCCAAGCAAGCAAGTTTGACAAATCTTGATATGGAAAGGTTAAACCCTCTTATGGGGGTGTCGACTAGCCCATATGCATAATTATTATGTAGTATATACTATATGTAATACATTGTATAATACTAACCTAGGTCATTAGTTAGATAGAAAAAAATAAATACAAGAAAAATATCAATATAAGAAAGAAAGAAACAAAAAAATATAGAAAGAAATTGAAAAAAAAAATGTTTTAGACAGGGAGATGGAACGGTCATGGAAAAATATGCATTTTTATGTGCCTTATTGCAAAAAAACCGAAACTATTTATGAGGAAATAGGGTTCAGGGAGATGGAGCGGTTTTCTGGCCTGGTAGCTGCAAAAATGGGATTTGTCTATGATAGATTAGTTAAAAATAAATATGGTATTGTTTTTGTGATCTTATGTAACATGTTCATGTAAAAAAATTCAGAAATATGAATTTGAGTGGCCTGTTTTGGCCCACCCGAATGCATATTTCTCATTAATACATATTTTCGGCCTTGCACCCGATTGATAAATCATTCATATCTCCCTCGTCTGAAAGATGTTTTATAAATGGTTTGTAGAGTTGGAAAGCTAAATAAATTTCACATAAAATTTTGAGCTTTGTTCATGGAGGGATCTATGATAGTCGGAACATAAAAGTACAGGCTTGCACTAAATCGTTCGTATCTCCCTTATCCAGAGAAATTTTTACAAACGGTTTGGGACATCACAAAGCTAACAAAATTCTCCGTAAATTATGAAAATTTCAGCTCTGTCCGATGACTATAAATTTTTTTGTAATATCTATAACAGTTGAACAAAATTGAGTTTTTGTAAGTTTGAAACCGGTTTAAGTCTCAACTATCAAATGCTTACGAATTGTATGCATTTTTTAGTGTGACTTTGCGAATGAATAACATACGGTTTATAGACTGTTAGAAATACGTTTTCTACATGAAATTAAGTACTCATTAATGAGGCATGTACTGAATGATGAACTAATACACTAGCTAACGGTCGTAGCCTCTCACTAATGAATGGACCGAAGTTTCCATCTTGTGAATTAAGATGTGAATGTAGTGGACTGTGCATGCTGTAATTTTTATATATGACTACCATGCACATGATGATGATGAGGTGAATGATTGGATGCATTTAGTATAAAAGAGAATTCATTGCTTTACTTATGCGTATAAGTTTGAAATGAAAGAAGCATGAGCAATGCTATCGAATTCAATGTTCAAAATGTGCATCTATATGCCCTGAAGTGGTTGAATCCCTTAAGTGGATTCCTATGTGTGTGTTGCATATAAAGTAATTAATTTAAGAAGTTCAAATATGTAAGCCTATGTTAGTACCTATAGGGCTAAGAACTGAAACCTAAATGATTGTGCATTAGATAGGCATGTCATGCATCATATAAGAAAACATTTTTAATTAAAGATAATAAATGACTCATGCATAAAGTCGACTTTTGCAATGATGAGTGCATGCATTTTTAACTGTTCATGCATCTTTAATTATTCATGTTTAAGTATATGCTTGATTGAAAGTAATATCACAAATGTATGCTTGAATGATATATTAGAAATTCATATTTATATTGTATTTAATCTTGTTGAATGTATGAAAGATCGAAGTAATTCTTGTTTACTTGTTTTAGTTAATGTGTTCTGAATATCTCTACCCTACTGAGACATTATTTGTCTAACTCTATTGATTTTAAATGTTTTCAGGTAGCGAGTGAATTCACATGCGATGGCGGGAGGTTGCGGCAGAGATCGAGCCAAACCTTTCCCAACCCTCGAGTGATTTTGGTCTATGAGCATTTAAAATGCTCAAAACTCTTATTATTTGATTTAATCTTTGAACGAACTATCATTATTTTAATTATGTGATGTAATGGATATTTATTTGGTTTATGAATATTTAATCTTTGAATTAAATGCATGTATGGAAATGAATGTGATCGTTAAGTAACATGCCAAGTTTTTGTCCCCTTTGAATTGTCCATTGCAATTTTATAAAACTATTTAAAAAAAAAATTCATGATTTTCATGATATAAAATTTGGAGTGTTATAACTTGGTATCAAAGCAGAAGAGAAATATTGACTCAAACTCATCCAACTGACCGACATCGCCTATGAGTATGTTCCTTTTTTTTATTTTATTTTTATGCATTGATATGAAAATAGCTCATGAATTGTTCAAATTTTATGGTTATTACAAATTCAGAACTTAGATGATAAATAGAGACATCAATAAAAAATTTTGGTTATGCAAACATTGAAAATGTATGTATGTTTATGAGCTTTCGATAATACCTGTATGAATTACATATGTATAACTTGAATGATGTATGTAGGAAATGTGTATGCTTGAGGTTTAGATGTTTTATGTTATGAAATATATATATTTTAGATTATGAGACATAATTGGTTTATACTTTCGAATTTCTCAGGTTCGACGATTTGATATTGAATTTCAAGGATGGAATTCTTTTTTTTAGGAAAAATAATGTAATACCCATAAAGTTTAGTTATTGAACAAATAAATGATAACAACAAAATATCCAATCTTGTCGAGAAGTAACCCTAGTTAAATTTTTAGGACAAAATTTATTTAAGGAGGGAAGGATGTAAAACTCATAATTTTTGTTATATTTTTACGAGAAATAAAGGTGAATTTAAGGCTAAAATATTATTTGAAATTAAGATAAAAATTAAATTATAATTTGAGCATTAATTAGGATTCAGAATAAATTTCAAGTTAAGAATTTATTCTGAATCCGTTTTTTTGTTTTTAATCAGATTTAATCTGAATTTAAGTTGAACTCAATTGGAATTTAATTTGAATTTCAATATTAGTCCATATTCGAATTGAGTGTGCATTTGAATTTGGAGTCTCAATGGATTTCTCTTTCAATTTATGGAGTTTTATAAAATTTGGATTTTTATTTGGGAAATTAAATTTGGATCAGATTTGGATTTAAATTCTGATTTAATAAATATATTTCAAATATTATAATTAGATTTAAGCTTGAATTTAACCTAAATTAAGATTTTACTGAATGTTAATTCAAGTTTCATTTATACAATAATTTAATTTTTTGTTGAAATTGAATTTAGAAGTAATACCTTTGATTCTTTGGGGTATTTTTAGTAAATAAAATAATATTAATGATGAATTTTATAAGAAAAAGTATAAAAATGTAAATTAGCCTAAGATGAATTATAAGAAATATCTTATAAAAAAATTAAAGTTGATTCAAGTTGATTTTAGTGAAATTCGCATTCAAAATTGAACTTATGAAAAAGATAGAATTTAATAAAATAATTGATAGATTTCATCCAAATAAAGTCGAATATGATTTCAGACGAATTTAAGATAATTTGGTATATATGCAATGTAATTTCAATAAAATTGAATTTAGTTTCATGAGTTTAAATTCCAATTTACAAAAAAGTAAAGTACTCAAAACGATAATGGGTCATGTTGACCCTAGGGAAAATCGTCTTCGCAATGCATTTTTGAGAAAATAATATTTATTGAAAATAATTTAAATAACTTAGATAAATTGGTGTTTAAAAGAATTTTATATGCATTTGAAAATAATTTAGTTTGTATTTTGAGTCATTCCATTTAAATTTAAATTATAGTTTTGAAAGAATTGAAATCCAAAATAATAAATAAAGATAATTACTAAAATAATTAAAATAGAATAAAAAATTTAATTCAACTAAATTGAATAAAATGGTAGAGGTCCATATGTGGGTCGTTCCATCCTATGTGGCACCACTTAGCTTAATAAAAAAAAAGTTAATTGAAAACTTTAAATTGAAAACTTTTAATAAAGTTACCAAAAATCACATCTTTAGAAGCAAGTCAAAACTTGCTATTTGTATAAGGGAAAGTGATCATGCATATAATTTAGGGTTAATTAACATTTAAATATGCATGATTTTATAAAATAAGGTTTCAAAAACCCAATTTTATGTTAGTTTTTGAGTAAATGTGCTAAAATGATTTAAAAATAGAAAATGCATGAAAAATAGTTTTATTTTACATTTTTATGCCTATTTTAGTTTTTGTAGTTTGGTTTTAGTTTCTATTAAAAATAAAAAAATAAAAAAATGGAGAAAAATGGTTTTATATTCATTTTAAGTGTTTGTTTTTTTTTTAGAAAAGAAAAAATATATATATATATATATATATATATATATATATATATATATATATTTAGATTAGTTTTTGAGTTTCTTTATAAATAAATAGTTTTGTTTTTGAAAATTTTCATAATAAACCGATTTATACGGTTTTCTTTACTTTAAAAAAAATAAAATAATAAAAACAAACCATTACATGGTTTGTAATTTTTGAAAATTGAAAAAACTGAAAAAAATAACACAAACCGGTTCAAACCGGTTTGCATTTGTTAAAAAACTGAAAAAAAATATAACACAAACCGGTTTAACCGGTTTGCATTTCAAAATAAAAGTTGTTACAAACCAGTGAACCGGTTTGAAAGTTTTTAAAAACCCCCAAAAACGAAAATTTCGGCGCCTCCCTCACACGGCTGAAGCCTCCCCCTTTCCCTCTATTCCCTCTCTTCTCTCCTTCCTCCACCATCGCCGGTGGCTACTCCTCTTCCCTACCTTCCCCTTCTCCCTTTTCCTCTAATGAACTTCCAGCAGCCGGCGGTGGTGGATTCTTCTTTCCGGTGACAGCACGGTGGAGGTCGCCACTTCTCCTCTAACCCTTCCAGCTCCATTTCACGGTAAGAAATTCTTTATTTTCTTCTTCTTCTTCTTCTTCTTCTTCTTCTTCTTCTTCCAATCTGCAATCTTCTTCTTCTTCCTCCGATCTTCAGCATTTTTTTCTTCCAATTTTTCTTCTTCTTCTTCCTCTTCTTCTTCTTCTTCTTCTCCAGCTTCTTCTTTATGTTCTTGCTGTTTTTGTAAAATGAAAATTAAAAAAAAAAAACTGAAAAACGAAAATGAAAAAAGATATATTCTCAATTTTTTCTGTTCATCGGTTAATCTTTTCTTCTCCAGTGATCCGATTTAGAAGTTGATGTGTTTTTATACTTTTATTTTAGATTCAATATTTTCAGTAGTTTTTTTTTTCCAATTTTTTTTAGTAAATTCCTGTTTTGATCAGCTCGTAATCTCCCAGTATCATTTGATTTTCTGTCATTTGTATTTTGATTTCCTGTTTCTGCTAATTTTTTTATTATTCAGTTTTTGTTTTGTTTGATTTGTTTGTTACAGCATTTTAATTGAATTAGCATTTCCTGATTCTTAATTTTGTGCATATCATGTTTTCATTCATCACATTTGTTGTTGTTTTTTATGATTTTCAGTTTTTTTTCTTAAGTCAATTCCTGTTTTTTTCTGATTAGCTGAATTTCTAATTCTGTTTTTTCAATTGAATCATTTCTTGTTGTTTCTAATTGTTTCTGTTTGTTCGTTTACTAATTTTTCTGTTTGTCCTGCTTTTTTTACTCGTTAACTTGCTGCTTTACCATTTATTTTCCTGTTTTTCATATTATGCATTTCCTGTATTTTTTTTACATTCTGATTTTTTTTACTTTCTGAATTTCATTTTCTGATTTTTTTGTTTTTCTTCATTCAATCATTTCCTGTTTTCTTTAATTTTTGGAGTTAATATTGTTTTTCAAATTCTTGAATTCTTGTTTTTTTATTACAGTTAATTCATGTTTCCTTCATTGATTTCTTGTTTTGTTTCCATAGTTAGTTTACTGTCTTGTTAGTTAATTGAGTTAGTTGTTAGTTAGTTTTGATTTTAAATTTAGTTCGTAAAAGTGCTTAGTCAAAATATTTTTAGCATTTAAATAAGCTGTTTAGTACAATTTCTATTTCGATCTCTGGTACTGCTCGTGTTCCTTTGAATTGTGCAGGATAGCACAGGATTGGAGCAGAAGCGATTACGTGACACGAAGTACGAAGAATAAAGCGTCTTTTTACTTTTTAGTTTAGAATTAGGAATTTAATTGGGTTTGTAAATATTGCACTTTACGCTCTCTGTGAAGAATATTCATTTGTTGTAATAGTTAGTTGTTTTTACTTTTCTTGAACATTTTTACATTTCAATAATTTGGCAATAAAGATTAGTTTAGAATTGTGTACTTGAATACGAAATATTCCCGTTCCCTGAGTTCGACCCGGTCTCCTCCACTAGTGAGAACTGGTTTTTATTATTTGATGTCTGGTTTTCACATGTTTTACATTTAAAAATCTTTTCAAAATTACAACGATTATAAAGAAGACATCAAATTTTTGGCGTCGTTGCCGGGGAACGGCGTAATATTAGTATTCACTTTATTGCCTAGTGTTTGTGTGCATTTAGGTTTAGAACCACGTATGTGCATATCTTAGAGACGAGCTTACTTTTCTGCACAGCCCACCTATTAGGATCCCCTTAGAGGTGACTGTGTATGATTGGTACCGTACACATAGATTTCATATTTCTTTGCATAATCTCTGTTATGTGTAACTGCGTGGTGTTTGTTTAGTTTTTGTTGTTTTTAGTTCACTCGCTTTGTGGTTTGCGTGGTTTGGCCGCTTAGTGCGTTAGTTAGGTAGAAAACCCAAAGTTAGGACGTGTGCTACACCGGTCTACTCTAAGGTGTACGCAATGGCTGACGATCATCAATTGATCCATCCTTTGAGGGAGTACTTCATGCAAAATACGTATACTCCCACCTCCTGCATCACGAGACCTGATGTAGGAGCGAGCCATTTTGAGATTAAAGGCCAGTGTGATTCAAATGTTACCTTCGTTTTATGGCCTTAGCAATGAGGACCCATATCGTCATCTCGACGAATTCCTTGAGATTTGCTCGACTGTGCGAATCAATAACTTTGGAGATGATGCTATGCGGTTGACTTTGTTTCCGTTCTCTCTCAAAGATAAAGCCAAGCAATGACTAAAATCTCTTGAGACGGTTCGTATTACTACTTGGGAAGGAATGCAAAAAGAATTTTTAAAAAAATATTTCCCAATTGGTAAGACAAACCAGTTTCGTAAAGCTATAACCAGTTTTTCTCAAATTGAGGGAGAACAATTTCACGAGTCTTGGGAGAGATTGAAAGATCTTCTCCGCAAGTGTCCCCATCACCAGGTGCCTCATTGGCAGTTGGTGCAGTATTTTTATGACGGGCTTACTGAGAAGCATCGTCAAATGGTTGATTCGTCTTGTGGGGGCACTTTTATGCTCAAGAGTGAGGATGAGGCGTGGTCTCTATTCGAGACCTTGAGTGAAAACACGATGCATCATACCTTGTCTTCACGGCTCGATAGGACTACACCTGTGTCTAGTAGTCCTAGGAAAGTTGGGATTTCCGAAGTTGGGTCCGAGTTAGAATTGCGTACCAAGGTTGACCAGTTGATTAGGAAGTTAGATCAATTCCTAGCCAATTCTTCGAGAAATCCAATAGAAAGAGTGTGCGAGCTATGTGCTAGCCCTGCACACTGTGTTGCGGATTGTCCGGCAGCGCCATTATATCCTGAATTCGTTCAAGAGCAGGTGAATGCTGCCCAAGGTTTCGCTAAACCCATGCCCGATTCATTTACATCCTCATATAACTCAGGTTGGCGAAACCAATCCATTCCCCTATCCCATCAGCCCTCCCAGACACAGTATAGACCCAGTAACCCTTCACAAGGTTACTCGCATCCCATTTTTCCACAGGTTCATCCCCAGTATTGTTTACCTTCTCCTCAGGAGCCCATTCCAAGTTCATCATTTCAAGAGAAGATGTTAGAAGTTTTTTCTGATATCAAGGCCACTCTTTGCTCCCATACGCAGTCAATAGCCAAGCTAGAGACTCAAATGGGACAGTTAACTCAGACATTGAGTAGACAAAGTCAGGGGAACCTTCATTGTCAGTTTGTTGTCACATCCAAGGGAGAGGATTCCATGTCATTTGACTTGCATCCCACTGCTTCACATGATGAGCAAGTCAAATCTGATACATCCCTTCAGAGTGGGAAGGTGTATCATCCCATTCAGGAATCGACTCATGAGCCTCATATCATTTCCACTGTCGAGTCGATTTCCGTTATACCTCAGCAGAAGGGGCAAGGCTCTCAGATGTTACAGTCTTCACATAAAGCCCCATTTTCTCAGCTTTTAGGATCACCGATTGTTTTTAGTAAGCAAGAGGTGCAGATGCAGAAGGTGCTTGACCAAGTCAAGCCTGATCATATTCACCACTTGTCTGAAGTTGCATTCATTGATACTCGGTCGGTCTTAGACTCTCATTTCTTGAACAGTCTCTCAGATGAGACTAATCTATGTTCTTCATGTCGAGAGAGTTATGATCCTACAGTTAGAGGTAGACAGGATGGAAACACAGTGCACAGTGTCACAGATGACACTCTTTTCTACATAGAGCCCGGTTGAGCCTGACTTCATGTCCATTGATCTCATGGATGATGAAGGATTTTTCTAGGGATCCGTCTGGCTGGGGACGTGAAACTTAGCGCTTTATGGGAGGCAACCCATATCTTGTATAGTATTAGATTTGCTTAGAATTTATAGATTTTATTTTGTTTTTACTTTTTAGTTTTCTTCATGAGTTTTTCATGTTCTTTTTTGTTTCATATATGAGTTTCATGTTTTGTCATGTATACATTGCATTTATTACATTCATAGGACGTGTATTTCTAATTCATGACAGGTCATTCTACTCTTTTCCCTCATTTATTTCCTCTCATGTGCATTCACTTAGTTTCATATAAGCATGGGGGAGTGCCACTGGGACAATGTCATTCAAGCATGGGGGAGGATGTAGTTTGCACACCTGGATATTTCTGTTTACGTTCTTGCACATGTTTACACATCTCTCATGAAAAGTAAGTTTTTAAAGAAAGAGTTTGAACTTATATGAATGTTATTTCAAATCTGATGTTTTTAGAGGATTTTTAAGCCCCACGAATTTTTTTCTGACATAGATCTAAAAATTATGGTTGTTTATGTGGATTTCAAAGAAATGATGATAGATACATGTTAGAATTTATTTTGAATCATAAATATGAATATGCACAGTTCTATTTTTGAAAAACTAAGCAAATGAACAAAAGCGTAAAAATGAGCTCAAAAGAAAAAAAATATAGCATGCGTTAGGTTGTTTGGATAATTCCACAATCCTTAGTAGATGGAACTTAGATGTAAGTTGAAACTTTTAATTCCATTTTCGAAAAGGAGAGTGGAAAACTTCGTGATCCTAAGTAACTGAGAACAAATATAAGTTGAAATGTTTGACTCTCATGTTATAAGGGTGAATGAAGGAAGTCACTTTTATGTCTTAGTTGATATCTTTTGGTATGCATTGAAAAAGTATAGAAGATATTGACATTGCACAAGGCATAAAAGCAGACCACACGCAAGCTATAAGAGAAGAATAAGTGCGCAAAAAGAAAAAGCGTGAAAAAAATGAAAAAATCGAGAAAGGAGCTGAAAAAGAAAGAAAAGTTTAGTGCTTAGAAGTGTGATTGAGAAAACCTATGCAGAAAACATATGAGTGAGGATAAGTAAATAATAATATGTTTTTATTGGATTTTCTAAGAATAAAACATAAGTAATTGTGATATTTAGAAAAGTGAAAGAAATTCTTTTTCTGTGGTGGTATATAAAAGACTCTAATTATGTCTTGATTTTTTTGTAACAGGAAATATTTGTGAAAACAAAGTCTTTGATTATCTACTGATTGTGAGGATGTGTAATATTATGCATACATGACAGAGATGTTTGTGGGTAGCATCACTGCAAATCCTCACGAGACCTTACTCGTCCACTGGGGTAACCCAGGGGTTGAAAGAGCTTGTTGCATGAGCTAAATGCAACCGTGATTCCTACGAAAGTGAGTTAGGTGATAGTTTGATTTCATGCATTTTTCTAGTTTGCTCGAGGACTAGCAAAACATAAGCATGTGGGTATTTGATCATGCATATAATTCAGGGTTAATTAACATTTAAATATGCATGATTTTATAAAATAATGTTTCAAAAACCCAATTTTATGTTAGTTTTCGAGTAAATGTGCTAAAATGATTTAAAAATAGAAAATGCATGAAAAATAGTTTTATTTTACATTTTTATGCCTATTTTAGTTTTTGTAGTTTGGTTTTAGTTTCTATTAAAAATAAAAAAATAAAAAAAATGGAGAAAAATAGTTTTATATTCATTTTAAGTGTTTGTTTTTTTTTAGAAAAGAAAAAAAATATATATATATATATATAGTTAGATTAGTTTTTGAGTTTCTTTATAAATAAATAGTTTTGTTTTTGAAAATTTTCATAATAAACCGATTTATACGGTTTTCTTTACTTTAAAAAAAATAAAATAATAAAAACAAACCATTACATGGTTTGTAATTTTTGAAAATTGAAAAAACTGAAAAAAATAACACAAACCGGTTCAAACCGGTTTGCATTTGTTAAAAAACTGAAAAAAAATATAACACAAACCGGTTTAACCGGTTTGCATTTCAAAATAAAAGTTGTTACAAACCGGTGAACCGGTTTGAAAGCTTTTAAAAACCCCCAAAAACGAAAATTTCGGCGCCTCCCTCACACGGTTGAAGCCTCCCCCTTTCCCCTCTTTCCCTCTATTCCCTCTCTTCTCTCCTTCCTCCACCATCGCCGGTGGCTACTCCTCTTCCCTACCTTCCCCTTCTCCCTTTTCCTCTAATGAACTTCCAGCAGCCGGCGGTGGTGGATTCTTCTTTCCGGTGACAGCATGGTGGAGGTCGCCACTTCTCCTCTAACCCTTCCAGCTCCATTTCACGGTAAGAAATTCTTTATTTTCTTCTTCTTCTTCTTCTTCTTCTTCCAATCTGCAATCTTCTTCTTCTTCCTCCGATCTTCAGCATTTTCTTCTTCCAATTTTTCTTCTTCTTCCTCTTCTTCTTCTTCAGCTTCTTCTTCTTCTCCAGCTTCTTCTTTATGTTCTTGCTGTTTCTGTAAAACGAAAAAAAAAAAAAAAAAACTGAAAAACGAAAATGAAGAAAGATATATTCTCAATTTTTTCTGTTCATCGGTTAATCTTTTCTTCTCTAGTGATCCGATTTAGAAGTTGATGTGTTTTTATACTTTCATTTTAGATTCAATATTTTCAATAGTTTTTTTTTCCAATTTTTTTTAGTAAATTCCTGTTTTGATCAGCTCGTAATCTCTCAGTATCGTTTGATTTTCTGTCATTTGTATTTTGATTTCTTGTTTCTGCTAATTTTTTTTATTATTCAGTTTTTGTTTTGTTTGTTACAACATTTTAATTGAATTAGCATTTCCTGATTCTTAATTTCGTGCATATCATGTTTTCATTCATCACATTTGTTGTTTTTTTTTATGATTTTCAGTTTTTTTTCTTAAGTCAATTCCTGTTTTTTTCTGATTAGCTGAATTTTTAATTCTGTTTTTTCAATTAAATCATTTCTTGTTGTTTCTAATTGTTTCTAATTGTTTCTGTTTGTTCGTTTACTAATTTTTCTGTTTGTCCTATTTTTTTTACTCGTTAACTTGCTGTTTTACCATTTATTTTCCTGTTTTTCACATTATGCATTTCCTGTATTTTTTTTACATTCTGATTTTTTTTACTTTCTGAATTTCATTTTCTGATTTTTTTGTTTTTCTTTATTCAGTCATTTCCTGTTTTCTTTAATTTTTGGAGTTAATATTGTTTTTCAAATTCTTGAATTCTTGTTCTTTTATTACAGTTAATTCATGTTTCCTTCATTGATTTCTTGTTTTGTTTCCATAGTTAGTTTACTGTCTTGTTAGTTAATTGAGTTAGTTGTTAGTTAGTTTTGATTTTAAATTTAGTTCGTAAAAGTGCTTAGTCATAATATTTTTAGCATTTAAATAAGCTGTTTAGTACAATTTCTATTTCGATCTCTGGTACTGCTCGTGTTCCTTTGAATTGTGCAGGATAGCACAGGATTGGAGCGGAAGCGATTACGTGACATGAAGTACGAAGAATAAAGCGTCTTTTTACTTTTTAGTTTAGAATTAGGAATTTAATTGGGTTTGTAAATATTGCACTTTACGCCCTCTGCGAAGGATATTCATTTGTTGTAATAGTTAGTTGTTTTTACTTTTCTTGAACATTTTTACATTTCAATAATTCGGCAATAAAGATTAGTTTAGAATTGTGTACTTGAATACGAAATATTCCCGTTCCCTGAGTTCGACACGGTCTCCTTCACTAGTGAGAACTGGTTTTTATTATTTGATGTCTGGTTTTCACATGTTTTACATTTAAAAATCTTTTCAAAATTACAACGATTATAAAGAAGACATCAGAAAGCCTCCCAAGCTGAGGGACGTCCCATCTTAGACCCTTATAGGATGGGCTGAACATTTAAAAGGAAGGAGGAAAGAAAATGAAATAAGGAAAGAAAGGAGGAAGAAAGGAAAAAAAATAAATAAATAAATAAAAACTAGCTTAACAAGTCAAACTTGCTTGCCAAGTAAGCAAGTTTGACAAATCTTGATATGGAAAGGTTGAACCCCCTTATGGGGGTGTCGACTAGCCCATATGCATAATTATTATGTAGTATATACTATATGTAATACATTGTATAATACTAACCTAAGTCATTAGTTAGATAGAAAAAAATAAATACATGAAAAATATTAATATAAGAAAGAAAGAAAAAAAAATATAGAAAGAATTTGAAAAAAAAAGAACGGTTTTAGACAGCCCATAAAAGAGCTGGGAAGGGGCTCACGACCCCCCTAATTGTGGGATTTTTAATCCCCTCTCTCTCATCCGTTTCTAGCTCTCTCCCTCCTCTCTTTTTCCCTCTTTTGTCTCTTTGGTTTCTTCTTCTTTCTCTAAACCAAAGAGGTCAGATCTCGCGTGGAACCAGAGCTAAGCAAGGGGCTGCAGCCTTATTGCGAATGTAGGAAGTGGATCGTGTTGGCGAACCAGTCTTTTTTGGTGTTCGAATTCATCATTTTTAGAAAAAGGTAGGGAGTTACATTCTCTTCACATAAATCAGAACTCGTAGGCAGGAGGTCTTCCATTTTTTCATAAACACCAACCCTATACCATACTCCCATACGTGGGTTTGGCGTAGGGTTTGTTAAAATATAAAGTAGAGAGGGTTTTCGAAAGAAAACCCCTCTCAAAACTGATTTCTCTAAAATCAGGTTTGGGAACCGATTCAAACTATTGTTAAAAAGAAGATTTTTGTAAAAAGGCATATTGGACTTAATTAAAGAGGCTTGATTTTGATTCTCCTAGAAGGAATCGATTCATCCCCCTACTGGACAAATTACTGAAATTTAAAATGAAAGGAACCAAGATATCACATGTTATAGACTTTGCCAGAAATAAAAATTATAATTTTTCTAAAAATACATGTAATGATTATTTGTTTCTATCAAAATTTTAGTTAGAAGTTATTGACAATATTCATGTGCATGTACTGTAGTGATTAGCATGCTTTTCCTTACTTTTTTTATGGAAAAATGTGCATTTTTATGTGCCTTATTGCAAAAATACCGAAACTATTTCTTAGGAAATAGGGTTCAGGGAGATGGAGCGGTTTTCTGGCCCGACAGTTGCGAAAACAGAATTTTTCTATGATGGATTAGTTAAAAAAAATGTGGTATTGTTTTTGTGATCTTATGTAACATGTTCATTTAAAAAAATTCAAAAATATGAATTCGAGTGACCTGTTTTGGCCCACTCAAATGCATATTTCTCATTAATACGTATTTTCGGCCTAGCACCCGATCAGTAAATCATTCGTATCTCCCTCTTCTGAAAGAGTTTTTACAAATGGTTTGTAGAGTTGGAAAGCTAACAAAATTTCACATAATATTTTGAGCTTTGTTCATGGAGGCAGCACTGATCTATGATAGTTGGAACATTAAAGTTCAGACCTGCACTAAATCATTCGTATCTCCCTTATCCACAAGAATTTTTACAAGCGGTTTGGAACATCAGAAAGCTAACGAAATTCTCTGTAAATTATGAAAATTTCAGCTATGTCCGATGACTATAAATTTTTTTGTAACCTCTATAACAGTCGAACAAAATTGAGTTTTTGTAAGTTTGAAACCGGTTTAAGTCTCGGCTATCAAATGCTTACGAATTGTCTTCATTTTTTAGTGTGCCTTTGCGAATGAATAACATATTGTTTATAGATTGTTAGAAATAAGTTTTCTACCAGAAATTAAGTACTCATTAATGAGGCATGAACTGAATGATGAACTAATACACTAATTAGCGTTTGTGGCCTCTCACTAATGAATGGACCGAAGTTTTCATCTTGCGAATTAAGATGTGAATGTAATTGACTGTGCAAGCTATAATTTTTATATATGACTGCCATGTACATGATGATGATGAGGTGAATGATTGGATGCATTTAGTATAAAAGAGAATTCATTGCTTTACTTATGCATATGCGAATAAGTTTGAAATGAAAGAAGCATGAACAATGTTATCAAATTCAATGTTCAAAATGTGAATCTATAGGCCCTGAAGTGGTCGAATCCCTTTAGTGGATTCCTATGTGTGTGTTGCATATATAGTAATTAATTTAAGAAATTCAAATATGTAAGCCTATGTTAGTACCTATAGGGCTAAGAACTGAAACCTAAATAATTGTGCATTAGATAGGCATGCCATGCATCATATAAGAATTTTTTTTTAATTAAAGATAATAAATGACTCATGCATAAAATTAACTTTTGCAATGGAAAGGGCATGCATTTTTAACTGTTCATGCATCTTTAATTATTCATGTTTAAGTATATGCTTGATTGAAAGTAATATCACAAATGTATGCTTGAATGACATATTAAAAATTCATATTTATATTGTATTTAATCTTGTTGAATGTACGAAAGATCAAAGTAGTTCTTGTTTACTTGTTTTAGTTAATGTGTTCTGAATAGCTCTACCCTACTAAGACATTATTTGTCTAACTCTATTGATTTTAAATGTTTTCAGGTAGCGAGTGAATTCACATTCGATGGCGGAAGGTTGCGGCAGAGACCGAGCCAAACCTTTCCCAACCCTCGAGTGATTTTGGACTATGAGCATTTAAAATGCTCAAAACTCTGATTATTTGATTTAATCTTTGAACGAACTATCATTATTTTAATTATGGCATGTAATGGATATTTATTTGATTTATGAATATTTAATCTTTGAATTAAATGCATGTATGAAAATGAATGTGATCGTTAAGTAACATGCCAAGTTTTTGTCCCATTTGAATTGTCCATTGCATATTTATAAAACTATTTAAAAAAAAATCATGATTTGCATGATATAAAATTTGGCCTGTTACAACATGGTATC
This sequence comes from Nuphar pumila, assembly GCF_984573655.1. NCBI lineage: Eukaryota > Viridiplantae > Streptophyta > Magnoliopsida > Nymphaeales > Nymphaeaceae > Nuphar > Nuphar pumila. The sequence continues at coordinate 103,976,197 of NC_143257.1, read as the reverse complement.
AAAGCAGAAGAGAAAGATTGACTCAAACTCATCCAACTGACCGACATCACCTATGAGTATGTTCCTTTTTTATTCTATTTTTATGCATTGATATGAAAATAGCTCATGAATTATTCAAATTTTACGGTTATTACAAATTCAGAACTTAGATGATAAATAGAGACATCAATAGAAAATTTTGGTTTTGCAAACATTGAAAAATTATGTATGTCTCTCAACTTTCGATAATACCTGTATGAATTACATATGTATAACTTGAATGATGTATGTAGGAAATTTGTATGCTTGAGATTTAGATGTTTTATGTTATAAAATATATACATTTTAGAGTATGAGACATAATTGGTTTATTACTTTTGAATTTATCAGGTTTGACGATTTGATATTGAATTTCAAGGATGGAATTCTTTTTTTTTGGGAAAAATAATGTAATAGCCATGAAGTTTCTATATTTATTAAACAAATAAATGATAAAAACAAAACATCCATTCTTGTCGATAAGTAACCCTAGTTAAATTTCAAGGACAAAATTTCTTTAAGGAGGGAAGGATGTAAAACCCATTTTTTTTTTATATTTTTAGGAAAAATAAAGGTGAATTTAAGGCTAAAATATTATTTGAAATTAAGATAAAAATTAAATTATAATTTGAGCATTAATTAGGATACATAATAAATTTTAAGTTAAGAATTTATTCTGAATCGGTTTTTTGATTTTTAATCATATTTAATCTGAATTTAAGTTAAACTTAATTGGAATTTAATTTGAATTTGAATATTAGTCCATATTTGAATTGAGTGTGCATTTGAATTTGGAGTCTCATTGGATTTCACTTTCAATTTTAGGAGTTTTATCAAATTTAGATTTTTTTTTGGGAAATTGAATTTGGATTTAAATTCGGATTTAATAAATATATTTCAAATATTATAATTAGAATTGGGCTTCAGTTTAACCTAAATTAAGATTTTACTGAATGTCAATTCAAGTTTGATTTATACAATAATTTGAATTTTCATTTCATTTGAATTTGGAATTTTAAATTGAATTTAGAGGTAATACCTATGATTCCTCAGGGTATTTTTAATGAATAAAATAATATTAACGGTAAATTTTATAAGAAAGAAGTATAAAAATACAAATTAGCCTAAGATGAATTGTAAAAAATATCTTATGAAAAAATTTAAAGTTGATTTGAGTTGATTTTAGTGAAATTCATAGTCAGAATCAAATTTATGAAAAAGATGAAATTTAATAAAATAATTTATAAATTTTATTGAAATAAAGTCGAATATGATTTTAGACAAATTTAGGATAATTTGGTATGCATATAATATAATTTCAATAAAATTGAATTTAGTTTCATGAGTTTAAAATCCAATTTATAAAAAAATATAAATTTGGGTGGCCTGTTTTGGCCCACCTGAATGCATATTTTTCGTTAATATGTATTTTTGGCCCGACCCCCAATCGATAAATCGTTCGTATCTCCCTCGTTCGGAAGAGTTTTTATGAACGGTTTATTGCGTTGAAAAGCTAACAAAAATTTACATAAAATTTTGAGCTTTGTTCATAGACGGAGCACTGATCTGTGATAGTCGGAACAAAAAAGTATAGCCATGTACTAAATCATTTGTATCTCCCTTATCTGGAGGAATTTTTATAAATGATCCAGTTTAAGTTTCGGCTATCGAATGTTTGCGAATTCTATGCATTTTCGAGTGTGCCTTTGTTAATGAATGATATTATAGACAGTTAGAAATAAGTTTTCTACAGGAAATTAAGTGCTCATTAATGAGGCATGAACTGAATGATGAGCTAGTACGCTAGCTAGCCTTCGTGGCCTCTCGCTAATGAATGGACCAAAGTGTCCGTCTTGCGAATTAAGATGTGAATGTAATGGACTATGCATATTAGAATTTTTATATATGACTGTTGTAAACACCTCAAATTTTTCTCATCCATTCTCAAACACCTTCCTCGTGCAGTGCCAACCCTGTTAGGTCAGTGTAGGAGTCCAACCCCAAGTTTGTGTCAGAAAATTACCATTTTACCCACTTTTATTAGAAAAATTACCATTTTACCCCTAAATCATTAACCCAACACCCCAACTGCAGCCATTCAGCACCACCACCAGCCACTCCTTCCTTCAAGCTTTTGCAACAACTTCAACCTTTGTTCCAGCCTTCTATAGGCAGCAACTGGTGCTACCTTCAAGACCCCCAGCCGGTGCAGCAAGTGAAGCTCCTCTCCTTCAGCCACAACAAGTGCAACCCTTTCCTTGGTGATGTTCAGTTCCAGCTTACCTCCAACACTCCTTCAAACGATATAGCACCTGCCTTGGTGACAATCACCACATCAAATCCGTCAGCCTCCTATTTCTCCATAGAAGCAGCCCCAGCCATTCAAAGGGCAAATCTAAGCAACCTCCATAGCCAACATCTTCAGCCCACACTGAAGTAGCAGCAACCTCTCTACTACAACAACATCTCTTTAAGGGTCACCTCCTCCAAGACTTTTCCCTTTAGCCGATTCACCAAGCAACCCCTTCGCAGCCAGATCAAGCTCAAGCATTTTTCCCAAGGTGCGATCTCCCCATTTTATAAAAAAAAAAACAGTATATGCTATATGGTTATTTTTTTTCTTTTTTCTTCTTTTAGATATTTCATGCTTTTGCTATATGAGAGAAGAGGATCCGTCTGATCCATGGATCGGATCCTCCCTTCTCATAGCCAAAAAAATATACATGATTCGCATCTCCCTGCATTTATTTTCTTTTTATGTTAAATATACATTTTAGATGTTTTATTAAGTTAGTTTTATTGCTTTATAGATAGTTTATTTAATGTCATTAGGATTTACATTAAGATTCATGGGTTTTTAGTTTTAGCATAAATCACAATCGTTATTTTATGAGGAATTTTGTTTCAATAAATCTTAATTTTTTTATATTAGATAGGTTTATATGTTGTTAACCCTTGCAAAAAATCTAGGTTCGTTTGAGTCCTGCAACTCCATTGGAAAAATCCAACACCGAATCAAGATTTCAACCCTGTGAAAACTCTAGATCCCCTTTTAGCAGACTTGCGAACTCGAGATCTCCATCATGGGAGATCCGATTCATTCAAAAAAATTAGAGTAGATCCATGGTGGAATTTACTAACTTTTTGTATTTTTTGGGGTTTTTATAGAATAGTTTGATATTTGCCAAAAATCGGATATTCCAGACCCCTATGAAAATCTTGATTTCTCCTTGTTAGGGTCTAGACCGACCCTAATCCGCTGTGACGCTTCAATCTATAGGTTGGATGTCAAAACCTTAAACAATGGAGTTTTTCCTAGTAAACTCTTCTATCATTTACCAGATTTTTAGGGTTCAGATTCCTACTTTTCCAGATTTTAAAAGTTTCTTAGCCAAATCCCTGTTAGATAGATTTTATCAAAATAAGAGGTCTGATAAACCTCTGTGTCCATCCAAACCATTCATCTAATCCGAAAATAGTCAAAAGAAGAATTGTTCCTCTGTTTGTCAGGTCTATTCTCTTAAAATTTCAATCATTTTATTCACTGTTTGCTATTTTTCCCAAAACCTGTCAGTCTGCCGTAAGTTCTAAAGTCGCTGAATTCCAATCTGACTTGTTAGAGCTGTCAAGCTCCGACCATAAGTCAAAACCAAAATCTGTAAAAGGAAAAAATCTTTGCCTAACTGTCCTCTGTCACCCCATAAAATTTGAGAGATTTCCATGGTAGTTTAGTACTCAAAATTCAGTTTAGATTTAGAATTTTAGGCAAAATCTTGATTTTTAGGATTTTTATTTAATTTTTTTATTAAAAAATATCAAAAATATAGAATTTTGAGGCCCATTCTCTTTTTAGAGTTAGTCTAGATGTCCATGCCAAATTTGGCTCAATTCCAAGTTTGTTTACCTTATGTGTTAGTTTACTTTTAAATTCAGAGGTGAAAATCAAGCGAAAATCAAGTCAAATTCAGTAATTTGTGATATTTTCGCCATTTTAGGGTTTTCATCATGTGAATAAGCATATCGTATCTTATTAGGGTTAATTTCAATATCATTTGCATTTCACATTTCAACTCTTTGCAAAATTTATTTCAGAAAACCCTAGGTCAAAATCAAAATCTGTAAAAGGAAAAAATCTTTGTTTAATTGTCCTCTGTCACCCCATAAAATTTGGGAGATTTCCATGGTAGTTTAGTACTCAAAATTCAGTTTAGATTTAGAATTTTAGGCAAAATCTTGATTTTTAGGATTTTTATTTAATTTTTTTATTAAAAAAATATCAAAAATATAGAATTTTGAGTTCCATTCTGTTTTTAGGGTTAGTCTAGATGTCCATGCCAATTTTGGCTTAATTCAAAGTTTATTTACCTTATGTGTTAGTTTACTTTTAAATTCAGAGGCGAAAATCAAGTCAAATTCAGTAATTTATGATATTTTTGCCATTTTAGGGTTTTTATCAAGTGAATAAGTATATCATATCATATTAGGGTTAATTTTAATATCATTTGCTTTTCACATTTCAACTCTTTGCAAAATTTATTTCAGAAAACCCTAGTTTCAAGGCCATAGTCTTGTTATCAGGGGCATTTTGGTCATTTTGACCTCAATTTCGAAATTTCAATCTTTAATTCTTTAAATTTTCATGCATATCATCATATTACATCATGTTGTGTTTAATTTTATTTCATTTGATTTTCAAATTTCCAAATTTTACAAAAATTCTTTTAGAAAACCCTGATTTCAAGGTCATCAGGGGTATTTTGGTCATTCTTATTCCAATTTCGAATTTCTAAGTTTATTTTCGAATTTGATTACTTAATTCTCATATTTATATCAAAGGGGGTATAAATTAGGGTTTATATTTGGATAATATCTGACAATTTCCAATATTTTTGGATAAATCCAGATAAACCTACATTTTTGTGCTAACATGTTTTCTAGTTTTGCAGAAACATTCAAGAAGAAAATTTAGTTATTTTATTTCTTTTCTTTTGTTCAATTCAATGTAAAAATCAATGTAATATTTGGAATAAGAGATACATTTTCTGCTTAGAATAGGACTGCATTGCATATAGTTTAATTTCTACAAATTTTAATATCTGATGTATCATTCATGCACATTTTTTCAAATCCACTATGGTTGACACAAATGGTACGTGAACAAGCTCTTAGGGAGTTCACAAACTTAGTGAAATTCGTATTTATGGCCATAGTCAAAATACGAAAGAAACCTAGATTTGTGATCTTCGTATTAGCCACATTCAGCCTACACTCTTAGGCTAACTTCAAAAATGCACTTTATCTCTCAAAATTTTAAAAAGATTTTCCCAATTCCTCAAAGAATTCTCTTTCAAATTTATATTCATTCATTCAATTTGCATCATTTTCAAACTCATTTCCCAATTCTATTTCAGAGAAATCGATTTTCTCAAGATTTTCCAAGTCTTTCTCAGGAATTGATTTTCTCAAAAACTTTGAGTTTTCAAATGGTATTTCAAAGTATTTTCGAGGTTCAAGTCATGATTTTCCAATGTTTTAACATTCTCAATATTATTTTCAAAGTTCAAAAATCGATTTTCTCAAAGTCCAAGTTTTCCTGAGAATCCATTTTCCAATACAAATTTTTGATTTCCAATGAAATTCAATGATTTTTTCCAAGAATTCCATTTTCAAGCACTTTTCCAATCATTTTTCAAGTACATCTCAATTTTCCAAAGCAGACATCATATTTCTCAAGCTTGCATCTTTTCAAAATTCTACAGCACATGCCTGATTCTTTGTGCATTCTAGGACAATAGAACATGATTTAGATATTTGAGTCAAGTTAAAGCATACATTTGATCCTTGGTTCGATTACCCCTAGTAAAGGCGCCAGGAACGATTGAACCTCGTACCGACAGGCAGATCCCATTCCACAGAATTTTCCTGCAAATTTTTAAAACGGAGGCGAGTAATTTTCAAAACCATTTTCAAAACTTTGGTCGAGTTTGACTCGCAGAATCGTTTCTCTCTCTCACAGAGGGAGGGAGAAAAAATTGTGATGATAACAACTGCCGTGTACAAAATTTTTATTTGTAAATATGTGCATAAGTTTGAAATAAAAGAAGCATGAGCAATATTATCGAATTCAATGTCCAAAATGTACATCCATAGACCGTGAAGTGGTCGAATTCCTTTAGTGGATTCCTATGTGTGTGTTGCATGTAAAGTAATTAATTTAAAAAGTTTAAATATGTAACACTAAAGATTGGTGCTTGTAAGGAGAGGGCAAGTGGTACTTTCGGCTTCATGGGAAACGTTTTGAGAACGAAAGGTTGCTCCTCTCCAACCATGAAGATAGGGGAAACCTCTGCATTAGACTGCAACATAGAAGAAAAAAACTCGTGAGTGAAAAATTGATGCATCAAGATGAATGTGTTGTGAGTACTCTCTTGATACGCTCTTCCCTCACCCGCAGAACTGGTGAAAGGTGCTCGGCCAGGCCAAAGTCATCCAGGTTTAAAAATACTACCTACGTTATAGCCCTGATCTAGGTTTAAGCCTGTGTTAGTATCCACAGAGCTAAGAACTGAAACCTAAATGATTGTGCATTAGATAGGCATGTCATGCATCATATAAGAAAGAAAATTTAATTAAAGATAATAAATGACTCATGCATAAAGTTGACTTCTGCAATGGTAAGTGCATGCATTTTTAACTGTTCATGCATCTTTAATTATTCAAGTTTAAGTGCATGCTTAATTGAAAGTAATATCGCAAATGTATGCTTGAATGGTATATTAGAAATTCATGTTTATATTTGTGTTGTATTTAATATTGTTGAATGTATGAAAGATCGAAGTAATTCCTACTTGTTTTAATTTATGTGTTTTGAATAGCTCTACCCTACTGAGATATTATTTGTCTGACCCTATTGATTTTAAATATTTTCAGGTAGCGAGTGAATTTATATGCGATGGCGGGTACTGAGCCAAGCCTTTCCCAACCCTCAAGTGATTTTGGACCTCGAGCATTCAAAATGCTCAAACTCTAATTATTTAATTTAATCTTTGAGCAAACTGTCATTATTTTAATTATGGGATGTAATGGATATTTATTCGATTTATGAATGTTTAATCTTTGAATTAAATGCATGTATGAAAATGAATGTGATCATTAAGTAACACACCAAGTTTTTGTCCAGTTTGAATTGTCCGCTGCAATTTTATAAAACTGTTTAAAAAAAAAATCCACGATTTTTGGGATACAAAATTTGGGGTGTTATACTACGGGCTGATCCATGGTGGATCAAATCTGAAATAGGTTTGAAAAAAAGTTTTAAAAGTATTTTTAATTCAATATCATGCTTTGAAATGGATTTACAAAATCGTTTTTGGTAAATCTATGCCCGGACGACTAAACCGAGAAGTTGGGTTATATGAAACACATAGTTTTGTGTTCCTACATAATTTTAGATGGTTATATCTTTGTTTCAAGCATAATTGAATGTATATTTGCTTTTTTACATGTGTTTATAGTAAGAATCATGGTCCTGCAAATTTATTTTGTGTGTTTCATGGTGTTTTCGCATTTTAGCATCTTAAACTAGTTATTTTGTGAAAAAATCATGATTTTTTTTATAGTATAGATTCCAAAGCATGTGCTATGATCATATGATGTCTCTATGACTGTATATGATATTTATATATTATCCATGTGTTGATGCATGATTTAAAATAAATATTCCATGTTTATGCTTGATTTTTCTTGTATTTATCATGATTTATATTATATTTTTCATGTTGTCATGATTTTCTTGAATGACTCATTACGGTGAAATAATTATAACTCTTGAATTGGATTACCACAGGCCAAACCCTTTTATAAAGACCTTTCAAACATCTAGGAGGTGTCTCAGAAAAAAATTGGGCCTCAATGGTGGTATGAAAGTGAGGGTTATGACTACTGCAACCCAAGACAGAAATTTTGTCCTATATGCAGAGCAATTCTTGATAGTCGATTTTATAGAAAATCTAATAAATCAATGGATTCGAGTTTATGGTTGAGTTTTGGATATGTTATGTATATCATATGAATAGATCTGAAAAAAATAAAAGGAAAATAAAAGAAAAATAAGTTTCATTTTCTGTGTAAAAAGCAAAATTCTGCACAAAATCTGGAACTATCACAGACAAGATCAGGTCCAAAAAATCTAGGAAATTCATATGATGAAGTTTTTCTGTAAACTCAGATAATTTTAAAACATAACAAGTATGACTATTATCGAAAAAATTTGGGAGGATGAAACCCCTCTTGAATTGGGTCTGGTGACTGCTTCTTTGTGAAGTAAGTTTTTGTTAGGATCTGACATAATAGAAAAACAATCTCTGGTCCATGAATTTCTACAGTCAAATAAAATTATTTTTCTGAAATCTATCACTTTGATTTTAAAGCTAATACCTTTTGGTACAAACATGATTTTTTATGAAAATATATATGTTCGGTTTGATAGACCAGTGAACAACATACAAATTCTGATTTTATATAATTTTTTTATTTTGGATAATTTCTTAACTTGTGAACTTATTCTGCTAAAATCATATGCTTGCTTATGATATGAGATGTTAATCATGTATATGCTAATATGTGATGTTTTATGAATATATTGTATGCAAGCATGTTGATTATTTGCGTATGATGGCATATGAGACTGCATGTTAAAACATGAGAATTAAGGATAATGTTTGGGCCACATAGTATGCATAAGCATGCATGTGTTATTTTGTGAAATTCATCATTCATATTAAGTTGAAATGAGTAATGCATCATGGAGTGTGGTATATGACATGTTATATGTAGTAAGTCATGTGAGGCATGCATACATGGGACTCAAATGTGAGTCAGGTTTGATAGAACGAAGGGAGTGCTTGTGACTACCTAGTTTGGCTATAATAAACATGCTTATATATAAACACTTTAACTGGACTCTTGAGTGATCCTTACAAGAGAGTACGTACCTTGAGTAGGATTCAAATGAGTTATGCTAGGACACCTCAGTGAGTGTGGGTTCATGCCTTGTGAGGCAAAGGTTTGAGTTGCCTATAGTAGAGCTTGGGGGTATTGAGCCTGATACTAAGTGCACCCAGTATTGTAATTGAACCCAATGTAAATAACACTTAATAGCTCATTTGTTCTAGTGGCCTACTTTGGAGAGATTAGGAACACACGTTGACTAACATGTTTTGAGGACATAGACACCTCTTAGGCCCCAGTTGTCGATGTAGGGGGCTAGAGCTTTCAATTTATCCTAGGTAGGTAGTCAGGCTCTGCAAAATAAAAATCGATTCTCTAGACCACTGTTAAGTCTCTCTCGATTAAAAACCACTTTAGTGGATGTTTGACTTGACTTTTCGAATCGATGGGTTAATTAAAATACATAGCATAATAAACCCTTATCTGATTGTTGAGTTAGAATTAGGTCCTAGGCGTGTACCCCTCAGGATAGGAAAGATAAACAATGTATTAGATTAGGTTCACAAGTGTTTAAATGATTCATTGAATGTTGACATCAAATTTTATGCAGATCATGTATAATTTCTAGTTCATGTATATGTTGGCATATATGGATCTGTTTTACTGTGATCTTGATTACTAATGATATGATGCAAGTTCATTACTTGATGGTAAGAATGAATTATTGTGTAAATTTGCATGATTAAATTATTATTGTTGTGATTATTAATTTTGTTGTGTTTATATACTATGATTTGTTTGCATTAGGAAAGATGTATGCTTTGTGTATTTGTGTTCTTTCCATGCCTATATGTAGGGTGTTTTCCTAACGGGGTTGTGGCTAATGCCCCTACTTTTAATATTTCAAGTAATGAATAAGCTGGAGGGCGATGACAGGAGACTCAAGGTAGCGCCAATAGGGTCACACTCCTTTAGGCCGTTGGATGGACTAGATTATTTTATTTAATTTATTATTTCATTAAGTCTTCTAAACTCTGATATTTGGAAGACTAGTGTTTGATTTATTGCAATTCAAATGATGGTTTGATTCCGTTATTCTAGTCTTACATGTGTGAGTTATAAATTGTAACCCACCCAAGGCTTGAACCATATTTAAAAAGAGTTTTTGTTATTTTCTTGAAAATCATGAAAAGGGATTAAAAAAAAATCTAAAATTTCTGGTTTAAAAAATTGGGGCATTACACTTATGGCTGAGGTGTTTCAAACAGGTTTGTACCCTTAATAGACTTATATATATGAGTGTGAAAGTGAGGGTCGCCTTCCATAGGATTTGAACTTTGTCTCTAGAACACTCATGAAACTGAGATACAACATAGGACCCTTAATGTGCAGCTTCTATGTATTGGTAGACACACTATGTCCACTTGGAGTTAAAGTGTGTGTTAAGACATCTAAAAAGTCAATTAGAATTCTCAATTCAAGCGATTGGGGTCCTAGACTAACTAAGACTAAGTAACACTAATATGGAGGTTCAAACCCAATAGGTACCTTCATTTATGCATTGGATCTTCGCAAACAGTCGCTTCCGTTCTCTTTTATAATTTTGATACTCGTAGGAGATTGTTGGATTGGCTCAAAATCAATTTTAAGTTATCTATATGCATATTTTTTATTTTTCTAAGTTTATGGGTTTTTTGTCTTTCCAACAAGTTTAGTCTCATATTGAAAGTTGTAGGAACTTTTCTTGTCCTTATATAGAGGGTTGGTGCCTTAAAAGGCAAAGCCTTCAAGGGCATTAGATCTTGGGCTTGTGCATCTCCTTCTTCTTGGACATTGGATCTTGACTCTTAACCCTTGATCCTTGACCTTTGACTTTGGAATTTGGGTTTGAACTTATCTTTTTAGTATTTAAGATGAATTTAATCTTCAAGTCTAAAATTGACCTTTGACCAAGCCTTAAAACTCTCATTGACTTTGCATTAGATATTCTTAGTTAGATCATGCCTGTAACATCCCTAAAAAAGCATACCTTTTAAAACTTTTCTCAAAACTCAAAATTTTTATTTGTTATAAAGCTTTGCATGACTCCCAAAAGTAATGTATCAATGAGTTCATCTAGGGCCACGTTCCAACCATTCCAATTTTTTTATGACCCACCTTAATGCAAACGTGAACGTATATTAGTCTCCCAATATCATATACAGTACGAAGCTAGTCATAGACACAACTAGATTGAGGTTATTACTCTATGAAAAATCATATATAAAAATGTGAAAGACGAAATTTATTTAATGGTTAAAATATTTGAGAAGTTATGTAAAAGTTAAGATTTGCAATCATATTTTATTTTTTTCATAAAAGAAAGGACAACATCCACGAGTTTATCTCATTTTAAAGTATTTATAAGTTATCGAAATAGTAATGATCTAGAACAAAAAGTTTAATGTTTACAAGTCCGCAAAAAGAATAAAGTCTGGATCCCCTAAGGATCATAATAGGTGAAAGTGCCCCTTCAAGGGGCAAAAACCCGCCCTTTGCTTTATTCTCTGTAATGTTGTATGTCATTAACAATGTGTCTGTAGGAAACCCAAAACCAAACTTGAAAATACAGTTTGTAATGGTATAACCAGAGTGTAATTCCCATCATTTATAAAATGAGGTTCAAGGAAATCCATATCATAACATTCATTCACATCCATGATATTCATTCATTCATTTATTCACATCCATAACATTTATTCATTCACATAAATTAACAATCAAGCAATTTACATATAATTGCGCAAAGTAAATAGGCCAAATCTTATCGACTATGTCTAGCGTGAAACACGCGTATATGTTTTTCAAACTAGTCAAGACATATAAGTCTCTCACAAACATAACATATGCATTTATAAAAATTGCATAGGACCAATAGGTCAAAATTCTATTAGACCATTCTTGCGTACTTTGTACGTGCATACTTTTTAAGTAAATAAGACATACAAGTCTATGACAACTAAGGCATTCACATATATTTTCTCAGAAAAGTATAAACATGTCCATCTCATGACTATGTTATTCATTGTTACATTTTATAGGTAATAGGTCAATCCTCATGACCACTTATATACTTTTGTATTTTAATTAAATAAGAATAGGTCCTTTTTCTTTACCTTTCGTTTGTGTCTCATACACATGCACCTCACGTGCATTACAATCAAGTTTGTGACTTGAATAAGGTCAATTGCATGACCCTATACATGTCTTTTTCATTCACATATATGCTCATATGCAATGACATATATAAACATTAGAAATTCTACATGTCTACTTTTATATGTTTATGTACATGATAAAAGTGATTCTACAAATCTAATGCATTGTTTCTCTTGATTATTTTAAATTCATCTAATACAATAAAAGATATAGCTGCCCAGAAAAAACCATAGGAGTATTTATTATGTTATATGTTTTTATTTTCCCCCCTATAGCTTAATTGGGTCTATCCCTGGTCGTCAATCCTACAATACAATGATTAGAAGATGGACACAAAGTCCTTCTATCGGCCTATGCTTACATACATCGCCCAAGCTAAAAACACAAAGAAAACGTCTTCTCACACTCTGCAGAGTTTTTGGCCCTACCTTGTGAATCCCCGGGTAGGCCTATCCTCGTCTCTGTAACAAATATTACGATATTTATAAATATCGTGAGATTTATAAAAATCTCACTCTAATATCATGAGAAATTGCTTGAAAGTTTAAAACACTAATTTCTCACGAGATTTTGAATATGTATGATTTTAGCAGATATTTATTGTGAAAACCCTCAAGATTTTTATTTTTAAATGCATTTTATTGATGTTTTCTTATAAAAATATTTTTTAGATTTTTAAATTTATTTTTTATTATTGAGATTTTGCCGAAAAAATGTGAGATTTATGAAAATTTTCAAAATCTCCCAACTTTTTGACTCTTGAGATTTTGTTGTTTTAAACTTTTGTCACTATGGTCCCCATAACCTTTGTGGGGGCAGAGATGAGACACACGTAGTTTTCCAAAATCATAATACCTCATAAAGTTTGTACTGCCTTTTCATCTATAAGAAAAATATAAGATCACGATAAACCTAGCTATATCGTTGAGATCAGGACGAACCCAACCATCTCGTTGAGATCGGGGCATACCCAACCATCTTTGAGAGCCCAATTTTACTGTCACCTAATTTGAACCCGTGGTCCTAGAGTTATCTTTTATTAAAGACTTAGGTCATATTTCAATGCCATTATCTCATAGGATAACCTTCTCATGCCCTTATGCATGATTCATTCACACATACTTTGATCACATACTTTGATGCATGATTCATTCATAACATGATTTATGTCATATTTAATTCATACTCTCATGCACAATACATGACACATTCAATTATGCTTTGATGCATGATACATGTCATAATTTATTTATGCCCACATGCATGATTCATTTATTTCACATTCATATGCATGATACATTCATTGCATACATGACATACTTCACATACAAACATTCAATTCTGCCACGCATTCACATCATTTATGCAACATTCATTTCAATCATACATGTTCAAACATGTACCTACAAAAGCACTCTATATTTCTGCTATCTAAAATCTTGTCAAGCATGATCTCCTAAACCACAACAAAAGAATACTTCTATTCTCATACATTCAAATCATTCTCCGCATGATTTTTGAACTACATTTCAAGGTTTACACGATACTTTGTATTATACATACTCACCACAGGTAGTTTACCCAATTTCTTAAATATTGCATTCATTCATTTTTTTAATATGCATTGGCTCAATGGTTGCTTTGTGATACTTAGTATTAAGTATCATATTTTTGTGGTACTTGCATGATGATCTATATACATATATGGTTCAAGCATTTAAGCATTCTATATATATCAAAAATTGAATTAACATATGCATCTATGCAATGCAATTGTGAACATAAACATCACATGAGCACTTGTACTAAACTGAAATTACGATGTGCATGTTAACACAGTTAACTGCGCCGATTCACGCTTGCTTACATGCATTTTTATTATGCATTACACACCAATTAAAACCATAACTCAAATGTCTACAAAACTGAGTTTTAAATACACATGATTGACATTTAAAAACTGATTTTGAATCTCATTCAAAACCATATCTAAATTTAAAATTAGTTTTCTCTTAGGCATTTTACCGAACACTTAGTGTGCGTCACAATTTCTAAGGTATAGACTGAATTTCTAGAATTTTTAACATGTTAAAAAAAAAAATTTAAACTAATCTAACTATTCTAATAATATGGTCATTACACTAATTAATTAGAATCTCAAATAAAAATTTAATTAGGCATGTCAAAAACCTAATTCGCTAACATGATACTACACAACATGCTTAGACTAACATAACACTAAAACATGCTACATTGCGGCAGAACAAGTAAGATAAGCATTCTACAAGTTTAGGTAAGGGATTTTACCCTCGTAGATCCGGTAAAAATAAGTGGCAAAACCTGAAAATCCAAGGAGTTTCGCAAACTCTACAATGATTTGCCTCTTTGGCAATTCACCAAACACTTGGTGTGCACGTGCAACACGAAGGGAAAAACAGTAAATAGGGTTCAGATGGAGCACTCTCCCGCTGACGAAGAGTGATGCATGGACTGACACGAATCGAGGAGGTGTCAAAAGGTAGATCCACACCCAAATCAACACAAAACGGGAATCCGGTAGGTCAATTTCTTCAAAATCGACCCGAACAACACCAAGATCAGCAACAAGGGCTGGTCGACAATGGCTGGGCATCTTCCTCAGTCTACACGCACTCTGAGAACACCCATAATGCTGCTGCACATTTTTCAAGGCATGATTCCCAAAGTAGAATCGATTTCCTTGAGGAAATCGATCCAAAAGAGGTAGAAATTGAAGAGGAAGGTAGAAAAAATAAAATCCATGCCTATGACACTGAAGGAGATGGTGCCAATCTCTTGGGACATGATTCCCAAGGCTGAAAATGGGCATAAATCCCAAGAACCCATAATTTAGATAAATCAGCTAGGAGAAATGCTCAAAAAGAGGGAGGAAATGAGGAAGGTGAAAAAGTGGAAGGAAATGGAGGAGAAAACTCGCATTGTGGCATCAATGGAGGTTGAAGAACATGTGCAAATCACAAGGAGATGCTGACACAAATCCCAATGTGGAGGTCAGATAAGGTGAAGAAGAAGAGAGATGGGTTTCTTTCTAAAAAACCCAAAAGAGAAATAAGAGAGATGTGGTTGTCGACTTTGTCTAGAGAAAAAAAGAAGATAGTGGGGGGTTGAGTTCCCTAGTGGGCCCCACCTAGCTTCTTATTAAACCCTATGTGCGCTCACCCAAACTGATGCAATTCAGGTCCGGTTCTGTCCCAAACCCAAAATCGGGTTCTATAAGAATCAATACTAAAATAAATAAATAAAATATTCTATATATATATATATATTATTTTTGTTTCAAAATAGAAATAAATATATAAATCTCTTTAACCATAAAATTCTTAAGAACCCTAATTTGGGTCCAAACCCATAAGGACTACAAGTCCATATTAAAATCTATTTCTTTTACTTAAACAAATTCCTAATTTTTTCTAAAACAAAATAAACTATTCTAATTCTAAATAATCTATTGTTTTAGTACTTTCTTAATAATTATATTTTATTAAATTATTCACTTAAATTCGTTTTGACCAAAATACCCTTTTGATAAAATTTCTTTCATAAGCTATCAAAATACATCTAGTTACACTCAAAACACTTTGAAAAGACTTTGATAAGTTAAAGGCACACTTAAATATATAGTTTTAATTATAAAATAACTATTTTTAATAGTTAATTATTTGAAAAAAATCTAAAAATACCAATTATACCCTTATTGGCCAGAAATGAGTAAAAGAACACGAACTTCATCTACAAATGAAATTTAAAAGCTAAAAACAAATTTTTACCTTAAGGATAAAGATGTTTACTTTATTTATTTATAATGCTTAAAAATTAGAGCTTTTACATCATACCCCCCTAAAACAGAAATTTCATCCTCGAAATTTTATTCGTTTACAAATAACTAGGGGTACTTTTTCTGCATACCCACTTTGGGTTCCCATGTGTACTCCTTGGTACCATGGTGCTGCCAAAGCACTTTAATAAAGGGTATGGTTCTGGTTCGTAGAACCTGCTCTTTCCTATGCATTATTCAAATCGGTCTCCGCTGATACACAACTTAAAAAGGTGACTCTCCCGTTGGTTGTCCTGCTCGCCTGTTGTAGGCAAACTCAGCCATAGGAAGTACCTCTCCCCATCTCCGTGGCTTACCTATCGAAGGATGATACACGCTGCTAAAGCGAAACCTCTGCTTCGTTTCCAGTTCAGCTTTTTCTAAATAGTCCGCCAGAAAGAACTGGAAGGCCGATCCGATGTGATTGCTTCTGGCACGCCATGTAGTTTTCTCTTTGAAATTGCAATCCTCTCCATAACAGACATGTCCTCTTGAATATCCACATCTTCGTACTGAATGATGTAAGAAGGGTCGTGAATATACTTTCTCAGCATGGATACATAAAATACATCATGAATCTATGAATACTGAGGTGGTAAATCCACTTGATAAGCTGCTTTGCCAATCCTTTTCAAGTTCTTAAAAGGACCGACATACCTTAGATTGAGTTTACCCTTCCTGCCAAAATGAAACACGCTCTTGGTAAGAGAGATCTTAATAAACACAAAGTCGTTTAACTCAAAAGTAAGCTCTCTATGATGACGATCTATATATTTCTTCTGATGGCTCTGTGCTATAGGCAAACGATCATGAATAATTCAAACCTAATCAGTATAGTGTTGAACTACAATAGGTGACTCTACACTGTGACTGCCAACATTATCCTAGTAAATGGGTGATCTACATGGCCTTCCATAGAGTACCTTATATGGTGCCATTCCAATGCTCGCATGATAACTATTGTTAGATGCAAACTCCATGAGGATCACATGACTATCCCAATATCCATTCCAATCCATTAAATGATATTTAATAAATTCTGAAAATAACTATAATCAGCTGCATAGCAACACACACACACACACACACACACACATATATATATATATACATGGT
Source organism: Nuphar pumila (assembly GCF_984573655.1). NCBI lineage: Eukaryota > Viridiplantae > Streptophyta > Magnoliopsida > Nymphaeales > Nymphaeaceae > Nuphar > Nuphar pumila. The sequence goes on along the minus strand of NC_143257.1, from coordinate 103,959,063 downwards.
TTTCCAATTTTAGAATTTTAATGTGCGACAATAATATACTTTAGATAGGCAAACATACACATAAGACTTTTGAAATCGATATTTTTTTAGATTCAACAACACAATGACCAAAACAGAGTTTAATTAAATCCCATATCTACGCACAAATGCAATCAGATTCAGGCAAGCATGTTACAAGAAATAGAATAATGACAACAGGATTGAGGCATAAATCACTATAGTCAAAACAATTTTTTTTTCACATAACAGAAAAATAGGAAAAATACCTATGTTAAGCAACACTAAATAGGTTTTGCATTCATAAGATAGTAAGCAAAATATCAATTGACTCAAATTTCACACTACATGCTACACTTGATGCAATCAGTCCTATAATTCAAGCAAATAAGGGTTCCAGCGAGCAGAAAAAATGCAAACTCAAGTGTTCAACAATAGTGGCTGGTTCAACCATCACGTTCACACAGAAACTCTATAGAAAGGCAACAACCCACAAGCTAATGTTGGTTCAACAATGCCACAAGCCCCCCACAGTTTAACTGGGGTTCAGTAACTCAACTCGCACAACAACAATTTCTCTCAAGGAGGGATGTTGCACAGTTGACGTCCTCATGAGGTTCAGCTCCAAAGTGCAGACCTTGGCCCAACAACAACACACATATAGTAGTTGGTTTAGCTTTGGTTTATCCACCAACTCACACAACAATGGCTCCAAGATGTCACAATGGGATGACATCCAATAACAAAACATGGAAGAAGAAGACGTGAAGGAGGCATCCTCCACTCACTCGGGCTTCGACCTCAACACACCAAGTCCAGTTGTAGATTGCACAATAGCTCCAAGAGCAACAAAACACTGCAATAATTGATGTTTCAATGAAGAAATATTGAAGAAAGAATGGTGACTTCTTCACGATTCAACCTCCAACTTCTACGATTCAGCTTGTTCTCACTCATAAAGTTCACGCTCACAAAGTGCAGTTCACCATTTTCATTCCAAAAAATTTCTCAAGTTTCAGAAAAATTGCAAAAGACCTCTCACACATTTTATAAAACCTGAGATTTTTCTTTGGCAATTAAAATGAATAAATGATGAACTTTATCTGCATCTATGTCATAAATGCAATTTCTTAGTTTTCTTGAAATTCTTGAATTTATTGATTTTGAATTATTATGAAATTAAGTCTTAAGTTATAAAGAACATTACAAGAATAACTATAAAATTTAAAATATTTAGACTAAACAAGAAAGTAAATAATTTGTATATGTTTAGATTATGGATATTTAATTTGGATCTAAATCTTAGCATTCATATCCAATATAGATTTGGATGAATTTTGTTTTTTTAACTTTTAAATTTGAGCAAAATTCAAGTTAATTCGAGTTAAAATCAAGTTAAATTTAGGCAAAATTCAAGAGTTTAATTTGAACTAGGACTCTAGTTAGGTCATTATGAGCCATAGATCTTGTAGATCAGATTTGGTGATTTCAATTATGGGTTGGTTCAAAAAAATGTAATTTTTAAAATTAACCATCCTCTATTTTGAGTTTTTCAACTTGGATAAAGTTGAGAATTTAGTTGTTTAATTGAACTATATTTTGGTAGTTCTTTTGTTTGATGCTTATATCGAATTTTGAGAACGAAATTCTTTTTAAGGGAGGTAGGACGTAAAACCTGAGATTTTTATTTGGCAATTAAAATGAATAAATGATGAACTTTATTTGCATCTATGACATAAATGTAATTTCTTGGTTTTCTTGAAATTCTAGAATTTCTTAATTTTTAAATTTTTTTGATTTTCTTGATTTTGAATTATTATGAAATTAAGTCTCAAGTTATGAAGAATACTGCAAGAATAATTATAAAATTTAAAATATGTGGACTAAACACAAATGTAAATAATTTTAATATTTTTAGATTATGATTATTGGACTTGGATCTAAATCTTAGCATTCAGGTCTAATATGGATTTGAACCTTATATTAGGTAGTGGATTTAACTGATGATATTTGCATCCAACCCAATTAGATTTGATATAATCCATGACATTTGGATCTAATTAAGGATTAATTGGGTTAGATATAACTTAGGATATTTGGATTCAATCTCATTAGATTGGACCCATAGGGTTAGACGCTCCAAACAACATTATTATTGTTTTGACAGAAATTTCGATCGATCGGTAGCTCACCTGTTATACCGGAGTCAACCTTGATTCTTCTCATTTCAAGGGCATCAAAATCTACTATTTGCATGCCCAAATTGGTATTGATTTGCGTGTTTTATCATCGACCAAAGTTCATGCTTAATTGTAGGTCAAAAATTAACGTTTTTTGATATCGACTAAATTTTTTTATGATATATGTGCGTACAATTAAATCTAAGACCACCACAATGATATACATTTTGAGGGCCATTAAATAGACTATTTAAACATCAAATTCAGTTGAGTCTTTGGGTCTGTAGACCTCTCAAAAGATTACCATGTCACTAGAGCCCAAGACAGAGTAAGAAGACCGCACCTTTTTCTCTAGCTTAATTAATTTTAAAATTTAATAAGTTGAGACCCATAATTTATTTATTTATTTTATTAATAAAGAAAATTAATAGATATTAATCTCTTATATTAGAAATGGGACTATTGCCTATGCCCATCTATAAATATAGGCCCTTATGATAGGAATGAGCATTTCTCCCTTATTCTTCCTCACATCTCCTTCTTCCTTCAAGCCATTAGAAAAGTTCATACCTCTATTAGAGACCTCCAACCACCTTGGTGAAGGTCTAATCCAGCCCGAACGAGGTACGAGTGGAGGAAAAAACGATAGTGTCATTGTAGAAAGTGTGCTTTTGGTATAAAATCTCTACTTTTATGATGTTAGGTTTTGAGATGCATTAGCATACCCTCTTTTTGATCCAAGACTTTGATCTTTATGTAATCTATACCATAAAACATCTACGACTATTAGATCTACATGAAAAAGCTTTTTGAAAACCCAAAACGGTGTTTTGAAAGATCATTTTTCAGAAAATAATTTTGGAAAGACTAGTTTCAAAACACTAAAAAGCAAAAATCATGTGAATAGATAGATCTGTATTTTATTTGATTGTTCAGCATGAATAATAAATGTAGAAGCATATTTTTGAGTGTTTTTCCATGGATCTTGATGCTATAAATATGTTCCTTGCATAGATCTTGGTTAAAAATATACGAAAATCATTTTAAAAAAGGTTTTGCCAAAAATATTTTAGGGTTTTGATGTTTTATGATAAAGAAAGTTAACCTGACCATATATTATAGATTAAGACATGTATAGCATGATTAAACATGTTATTGCATAAATAATCCATGATTCAATATTATTTTTATTTCTCTTGTGATTCTGAAATAAATTATGAAAAATCTGAGTGAAAGGTAACATGTATAAAAAGATTCTATAAAGAGAATTTTGTCAAAACATTTTTTTATAAATCTTGAGAAATTCTTCAAGCCGGATTAAATATCCAACAATTAACAGGATCTGTCTAATATATTTTTTGAACATGATTTAGTCCTAGAATTTTCTTGATTTTATTACAATGAATTTTGAAATTTTGTTTCTTGTACTGTGTTCCTAAGAGGATGGGGCAATCCTACTAAAATTTTGAGAGTTAATTTCTGTTTCTGTGATTTTTGGTGGGTTTTCCAAAATTGAATTAACAAGGATCTGAACTGCACAGTATGACATGTGTTAATGACAAGTTGTATTTTACTTTTTGCAGCATGTTTGTTGATGCTTAAATGAGATATTGGACTGATATGCATATTAAATGAATGCATTTCATTATTGATTGGATTGAGCATGCATAAATATCAATGATTAACCTATCTTGACTATGTAAATGCATAATGATTGCATTATTGTAATGATTTTATGGTAGAGACTAATCAAAAGCATGCATAGAGTGCCTTGAATATTGTTGTATATGAACCGTGAATGTGGTTGCATATTTTCATTGGCACTATTAACAAGCGAGTTAATTAATAAATAAAAAAAAATGAATTCTCTTGGGGCTTATTGAGAGAGTAAGAATGATACTAATGGTTATGTGGGATTAACAATGTTAGTTTTCTCTTCCTTTCCTTTTCTCATTAGAATTCTCTATCTTTTTCTTCTTTCTTATAGCTTTTTCTAGCAGTCATTGAAGCTACTCCAAGGTGCTAGGACAGGAGACGATAGTCTTGGTGGTTCCAAAAATAGGTTTCAGGTAGGATTCATCCTACATGTAGCATAGATTGAATGTAAATGCATAAACTGTGCGTCTTACTAATTCTACGGGATGATCCATGGTAGATCAGATCTGAAATAGGTTTTAAAAGTGTTTTTAATGCAATATCATGCTTTTAAATAAATTTACAAAATCATTTTTGATAAATCTATGTCCGAACGGCTAAACTAGGAAATCAGGTAACGCAAAATATAGTTTCGTGTTCTTACATAATTTTAGATGGTTATATCTTTGTTTTTAGCATGATTGGATGTATATTTTTTTTCTTGCATGTGTTTACAGTATGAATCATGTTCCTGCAAATTTATTTAATGTGTTTGATGGTATTTTTGCATGCTAGCATGTGAAACTAGTTGTTTTATACAAAAATCATGATTTATTTTAATAGTTTAGATTTTAAAGCATGTATTATGATCATATGACATCTTTTTATAACTGTAGATGATACTTAGATACTATCCATGTGTTGAAGCATGATTAAAAATAAATATTTTATGTTTATGCTTGAGTTTTTTTGTTTTTATCATTATTTATATTGTATTTTTTTTACCGTCTTGATTTTCTTGACCGACTCATTACAGTAAAATAAATATAGTTGTTAAATCGGATGTCCAATGACTAAACCCTTTTATGGATACATAAGGTGTTTTAAAAAAAATTGGGCTTCAATGGTGGTATGAAAGTGAGGGTTATGGCTGCTGTAACCCAAGACAAAAATTTTGTCTTATATGCAGAGCGAATCTTGATAGTCAGTTTTGCAGAAAATCTAATAAATTAATGATTTTGAGTTTGTAGTTGATTTTTGGATATAGTATGATCATCATTTGAATAGGTCTGAAAAAAATAAAACAAAAATAAGTTTTATTTTTTGTAAATCTTGAGGACTCACACAAATAGTATAAAACTCAAGATTTTGCAAAAAATATGGATCTAGAACTATCACAGACAAGGTCCGGTCCAAAAAATCTAAAAAAATCATATGGTAGAATTTTTTGATAAACTAAAATGATTTTGAAAGACAACAAGCATACCTTTTACTAAAAAATTTGGGAGGATGAAATCCCTTTCGGATTCGATCTGGTGAGTGCTTATTTGGGAAGAAAGTTTCTTGTAGGTTCTGTGAGTACAAAAAAATAGTCTCGGGTCCATGAATTTCTATGAGCAAATGAAATTATTTTCCTGAGATCTATCACTTGGATTTGAAAGTTAAAAGGGTATGATACTACTGTGAATTTGTATAGAGATATATCTATTTGTTTTGATGGTCTGCCAGACCCATGAATAACATATATATTCTGACTGTACACAGTTCTTGATTTTTGGATAATATCTTGACTTGTGAAATTCTCATATTGGTTCATTTTCATAGGATATGACAGTTTTTATGCTGGCTGTCACAGGCCTACCGCAACCCTCCTCCTTTATCCGGGCTTGGGACCGGCAGTGTATAACTACACAGGCGGAGTTATCCAATTAGAAGGTTGGAGAAATGGGAAAATATATTAGTTAAAAGAGGTCGGGGTAGGCCTAGGAAGACTTGGATGGAGATGATAGGAAAGGATATGAATGCTTTGAACCTCACCGAGGACATGGCGTTGGATAGAAATGATTGGAGGAAAAGGATTCATGTGGAAGACCCAAAATGAATTTCTTTTTTGGTTCATATCGCTGACCTCAATTGTTTTGGGATGAAGGCGTAGTTGTTGTTGTTGTTGTTGTTATCTTGACTTGTGAACTTATTTTGGTAAAATCACATGTTGTTTTGCTTGTTGAAGTGTGATCATGATTGTATGTGTGTGCAACTCTTATGCATGCATGTGGGCATATGATATGAGATATAAATCATATATATTTTGATATGAATTATTTCATGAATATGTTGTATGCAAGCATGTTGATTATTTATACATGATGACATATGAGACTGCATGTTAAAATATGAGATTTAAATTTGATGATTGGGCCATGTAGTGTGCATAGGCATACATGTATGAATTACATATGTATGACTTGAATGATGCACATAGAAAATACATATGCTTGAGGTTTAGATATTTTATATTATGAAATACACATGTTTTGAATTATGAGATATAATTGATTCAATTAATTGAATACGCATGCTTTGAGGTTCAATGTATGAATGTATTGATTTTAAATAATAAAAAATATGATGTTATATGTGGTTGTGTTGCGCTGTCAATGTGTGTGATGATGTGATTCTATGTGATGTTGAAATGCCACATGAGCTGAGGTTATGAATGCATGCAATAAAAGTTTAAGCTCAATGATAGAGCTATTGGGTCGTAGAATCCTGTTGATATGCTAACATGTGATTACATGTTGAATTACCATATGATTGTAACCTATGATGTGATGCATGTCAAATATATACCTGCTTGTGCTCGAATTGGTGGTTATTGACCCTATGAGTGGTTAACTGTGTTTACACATGTATGACAATAGATTCAGTGAAGAACTATCCCAAAGAAAATATCTGTAAGGGTGTGCATGATCAAGATCAAATGATCTAGCTAGGGTGGTAAATCTCTGTGAGAAGGTGCATTGTCTAATATTAGGTAACCCGCGATGACAATAAATTCTTGTGAGAAAGCACATTGTCCAAGACCAGGTAATCCAACTAGGGCAGAAACTACCTATGAGATTATACATTCCCAAGACTAGGTGATCTGGAGTGAAACTTGTTTTCAAGATATGGTGAATTTCTGAGAATGAATAGTGAAAGCAAATTCTGATATACCAGATTAAGGATGTATGTTTGTGATTACCCATGTTGATTATGATATAATGTTTAGTATGAGATACTGAAGAGTAAGAATCAATTCCCTAGATCACTATTAAGTTTCTTTCTTGGTTAAAGACCACTTCAGTGGATGTTTGGCCTGACGCTTTGAATATATGGGTTAATTAAAATATATTGCATAATTTATTGTATTGATGAAAAACTTAGCATGAATGAATGTGCATATAATTGATCTGTTATTTTAATTGTTAGCATAATTTTTATGTTATAATCTACTAAGATATATATGACATGATTGATATATTTGAGGTTGTGTTTGAATGTATTTTGATATCGTACATTATAAAAGTATGTTATTTTCTACCAGGCTTTTATGAGTCTGATCCATTTTATGGGGTTTCAGGTAGATTATGATGAGAAACTGCGGAGCGGATACAGAATGCTTAGGCAGCGTCAAGTGCTAGTCTTTTTCTTTCTTGGGGATAGTTTTGAAAAAAGAATTATTGTCATCAAAATACTTTAATATGTATTTTAAATTATTGAAACTGAATTAAATCTTAATATTCACATTTTAATTCAGTTATGATAATTGATTATACTGTAACTCACCCAGAATGTTTAACCTAAAGAAAAATATTGTTTTCGCTGTTTTAAAAAGAAAAAAAAAGTTTTCTCCAAAATTTTAGGGTTAAAATTTTAGGGCAATATAAAATGTTATCAGAGTTGGATAAAAATATTGGCTCATGACATGTCCAGCAGTTCAACATCGCTCGGTAAGTAGATTTAATTGTTTATTGATTTAATTATATTGTTATTATTTGATATAAATTATTTATGCGATTGAAAACCTCAAAAATAGTGAATAATTAATTTTAAAAATTATATTTTTTTAAACTAACTGATAACCGAAATAACCAAATATGATCTATGAGAACTACGACTCATAATGACCTAACTATAGTCCTAGTTCAAATTAAACTCTTGAATTTTGCCTAAAGTTAACTTGATTTAAACTCGAATTAACTTGAATTTTGCTCAAATTTAAAAGTTAAAAGAAAACAAAATTCATAGGTATTACACATTTTTTGAGTTGGATTTTAAAGGAAGAAGAAAGAGGCCATGAGTTCTTATTGGCTCTCATAAAAGGTCACCTCTCTTGAGGGCCAATGAGAAGCTTTCTTTAAATTTTTGCCCTATTATCCTCCTTTCTAGGCCAATGCTAAGCTTCTAAAAATGTGGAGTGGTCCTTGCAAGAGGCCACCTCTCACTTGGCCAATGAGTTGGCCTCTCTTGGATTGGTTACTCCAAGAGGCCACCTCCACCTTGGCCAATAAGAAGGAACCAAACTTAGGATGGATTGGACCTTCTAAACCCAAGGATAAAGTGGGATCCATGGTCCAGATCCATTGCTGGACCAAAAAATAAAATCTATCCAGAATACCCCTATACCCTCTAGTACTCAAAGTGAATCCTAATGAGTACTAGAACTATCTAGATCCGTAGAACTCAACACCTAATTAAATGAAATACAAAAAAAAATTTGTAGTTTAAAAAATTCTCAAAATTAAAGCTAAATTAACTAAAGGGATTTTTGAGATATTAACGACAAAAAATCTAAGAAATGTAGAAATATGAAATGATAAAAATACCCTTATACCCTCTTTTGGCTAAAATAGATCATTTTTTACTTGGGTATGAGTGGGTATACTTTCACAGAGCGGGTCTTCAATGGTGGATCATCTTCTAGCTCTTCACATGTGTTGGATTGGTCCAGATGCGCTGCATGAGTTCCTTTTATTTATTGGGTCATATTTGTCAACTCCTCTTCCAAGTTATTGACCAACTCTTCGTATTCATTGGAACAAGATGATGTGATTGACTGTTGGAATTACTATCTCTGGGACTTTGTTGAATTGGATTTTTTTGCTAGACCCATTATGACTCTTTTGCTTATGGAACTCTTTATAGCTTCTTAGATTGATTTCATTCTCTAAGAATCTCTGTTGTATTTCCTGTATCAATATTTCCAGGGCAACATTTAAATTTTTTTCTTTTTCCAAAATGGATTCTCCTGAGAATTCTTAGGCTACCCCTTTGCCCTTATTTGGTTCTTCATATTGGACATCATATGCTTGCTCTTCCTTTGCATTTAATTCTTCCACCATGTGTTGGTCAAAGGAGCCCTCTCTAGACAAAACGGTCACCCCATTTCTTGAAGTGTTTTTTTGGCCAATAGGGCTCACAACTCCTAAATGCCTCTAGGTTTCTTTAGGTATTCCTAAGCATATTTTGGGTCATAGACTCATGTTTCATAGGTAGGTCAAGGTTCTTTGAACCTTTTCCTAGCTCAAATGTGGATGGGTTTCTCTAAGGATGTGTATGATCTCTCTGTTAAACCATGGTTTGGAAACTATTATTGTGGATCTTGAATTTTTAAAAGCTAAAAATAGAGGTTTTCCACAAAAGATTTGTTCTAGAAAATGGATCCAAGACCCAAATATGAATTTATGAAGAGTGCAGGGACTGTTCTTCAAGATCTTGTGCCTTTCCTCCATTGAGTAGGGATCAGTCAGATCAAGGACTTCTGATCATTGTTGGGGTGGCGGCATTGCAAAAGTACGTACCTCAAGCACAAATCTTAAGAAAAAAAGTTAGTTTGGTGGTAAGAACAACCAAAATTTGAGAAAAATATGAAAAACACCAAAATATATTGATGTTAGAATGATCTAAACTTAGTAAACTCTATAAAATAATTAAAAATACTATCAAACTCACCTTAGGCTTAGGTGTTCCTTTTTATGTTTGACGAGTGTGGGAGCATGGGCAGCACTTCAACTTGGCGAGGGCACAATATGGGTGTGATTTGGGGGATCGGGATCCTAGGCTATTCTAAGTTAGGTGTGCTAGAATTTCTACAGAGTAAGGACACAAGCACTACTCTATTCCAGATCTACAAAATAAGGAAAATGGCCTCCTATTTATAGTTTTTTAGCAAATTCAGATATGCTTCTTGCGTATCTTAGATCCAAAGGGAGATCTATGACTATAATTAAATGTGTTTGAAATATAGGGCTAGGATTAGATCTTAGGATGGTTGCCTAGGAAAGAGTTGCATGACTTTAAGAAAGGTTTAATGACTCATTTTTTGTTTTGGTAAGTGAATTTGCTGAGTTAAGATGAGTTGTTTCCAAGGGCACGTGTTTTGAAATGGGCGGGGTCTGCTTATGACAAATCCACTAATGAAAAATATGTTAACAATAAAAGTGTTAACAATAAATAAATGTGTCATTTACCCATCTGGTGATGACAAATCATATGGATTGAGATATGTTGACAGGGAAGTAAACTCTTGAAGACAATTGAATATGTTGTTAAAAGATGCTAATATCACGACCCAAAAAATGGCTGATAATGATGACAATTTAAAGGGTTGACGATAATTCAAAATGTGATAACTATAATTCTTGAAAAAGAAGTGTTGTTAACACCTAAAAACTTATTTTGGCTATAACTTTTGATTATGATATCGGTTTGACTTGATTTTTGGCTTGTTGAAAAGCTGGGAATAATAATGAAATTTTGACATGAAAAATACCTTGGTCTAAAATGGGGGTGTCTATAGATTGCCCTACTTTGTTGTCAAGTGTGTAAAGCTCGATCGATAACAAAGAATTAGATACACCAACTGAAAAAGAAAAGATTGACATTGACAAAGATTTTTGAAAAAGATATGAGTTCCTATAATGCCTATCATATAGGCAGCGATGTCCGACCAAATGTGGTTAGTCTACAAACTAAGCTAGTACCTTATTTCATATGAGGGTTTTTCCTTAAAGTCAGTGTTATGAGTGAGAAGTCTCGACTAAGTGAGATCAGACAAAGATAAAATAAGTGCCTTGTCGCTCAAAATTGTACATAAGATGACTCATGATTTTGACAAAGACAATGACTTCTTTTTTGGAAGACACAGACAAGTCTTTTGAGGCAAATGCATCAAAATAAGACTTTTGAGATATTTTGAGATTTTTAAAAGACATGATATAAAATGATGTGGAATTATTATGTTTCAAAAATGTGCCCCTTAGGACAAGAATTAGGATGCTCGTCAAATGGGTTTTGGATTGCTCCATCAATCTGTTGGATAACGTATAGATCTAATGTCTATATATCTACAAGATGGTCCTAAAATAAGATTGGGTAGGCTTTTTCAAATGGGATATGGAACAATTGGGTTCCTAAAAACTATGTCAACATCATGAAAACTTGTTAGTAACATGCAAACAAATGCATTTGACATGACATGATGATGCATGATGCATGATGAAATGCTTAGATTTGACCCATTTTGATCAAGATGATCCCGAAGCAAGTTTGTAAGACAAATTTTTTTATTCATAAAAGATCATCTTTTTGAGAAAATAATGTAAAAGATACTTGTCTTTAGCTTGCTTGAAGTCAATATTGTCATTTTTGATAAAAAATGATTATGTTGACAAAATGTAGTTTTAAATGTTCCTCACTCACTTGCAAAAATGACCAATTGTTTAAGGTGGGAGGGTCTTGCAAACAACCAACCATGAGACTCAAGACAAAGTAGAAGCCTTGTTTCACACGAAAGTCTTTTTGGCATAATAAGTAGTCGTGCAAAGTGAGAGGTCTTGTCGATGACCAACCATCTGTCTTAAGATGAAATAAGCAAGACAATGTAGTAAAAAAAAGATATTTTTTTTAAAAATTGACTCAAAATGACAATTCTTGTAAAAGCTATGGTAGTAATCATTGCATTATGAAAAACCTAATTTGGATAAAATTGATAAAGATTGCAAAAAATTTTGTCAGAACAAATCTCACTGTAGGATAAACTTGTAGACCTTTATGGGTCAAATAAGACAACATGAATGAATGAATGCAATATGAATGCTATTGATGAGACAATCAAATCATGATGTTAAAGAACTTCATGACAAACAAACGAAAAGACAAATATTACATTTATGAATGACAATTATGCATGACATAATGTTAAGTACCATGGTGGGACTTATGAAATGCAATGTGTTGTATGACCTAAGTCTAAAAATAATGCTTTAATTTTTTTTGAAACAAAAAAGGAACTGCCCCTTGCTAAACATGTTGTGAACAAATTTTGTAAATGAAAGTTTTTATTTGACTGGACACTTTTCATGATAAGTATTACAAATATGAGAATAGTGAGTGCATAAGTGAGTGTATGCAACTTACACTACTTAGCAGCAGTTTGATTCTTTGCCAATGATGATCTAATTTCACTATTCAATATTTTTGTCTCTAATTGAAGTCATTATAAAATAAATACGCTCACTCTTTTTCACTAGAATAAATCTTCTATTTGACCCTCAACTATCAAATTGACTAGTCATATCATCACATATATAAGTTCATGCTTCAATAGGTGTCAATCCGATTTCACAAAGATAAAGACTCTAGAAACTTTCAAATAAGCAAGACTCTCTGACCATCTAGGCCTAAAAATGAGAGTTCTAAGTGCATAAAAGCCTGAGACTTTTCATTCTAATGCACTTTAACCTGTTTACTCAAAAGTTTGCATGAAATTAATCCATATTAAATATTTTCAATTGGCCAATCATTTTTCAAAGACTTTAAAAGAAACAAATAGGACATGGGTTATTGACACTACAAAAAAATAGTTGATTAGCGACGACATTATTCCGTCGCTACTTAGCGATGGATTAACGAGAGAAATGCATCCGTCGCTATAATTGGAGAATTTTACGAAAATAGCGACATATTATATTCCCTCGCAAAATCCGTCGCTAAGTAGCGACAGATTTTGCGAGAGAATATTTTGTCGTAATAAATACGGCATTTAGCGACGGATTTTGCGAGGGAATATAATATGTCGCTATTTAGCGACGGCCTGGGCGACAGAATATATTCTGTCACCTTTTTTCGTGTTTTGAATTACGATGGCTTAGCGACAGAATTAATCTGTCGCTAAGTCATCGCTAACTGTCGCATAACCCCTAATCTCAGCCCTCTTTTTCCTTTCTTCTTTCGCTGCTCTCGCTCCCGCCCGCCGCCCTCTCCCTCCTGCCGCACTCTTCCTTCGGCCACCCTATCCATCCCGTCGACCTCTCTGCTGGCCCCCACCGTTCGCCGGAAGTCGATCTCCGTCAACCTTCCGCCGCGACCGCCCGTAGGAAGCGCAGGTATTTCCGGGCCCCACCGTTAAATGGATTGAGGGTTGACCCCCTGTCGTTTCCGGCAGCGGGTCGACCCTCTGCCATGTCTGGCAGGGGGTCGACCACCTGCCGTGTATGGCAAGGGGTCGACCTCGGCAGAGGGTTGACCCCCTGTCGTGTCCTGTAGGGGGTCGACCCGCTGCCGGAAACGGTTTCCGACAGCGGGTCGACCCCCTGGGGTTTCCGGCAGGGGGTCGACCCCCTGCTATTTCGGCAGGGGGTTAACCCCCTATGTTCCGGTAGAGGGTCGACCCCTTGTGTTCCTACAGGGGGTCGACCCCCTGTGGTTTCGGTAGGTCATTAGGTACTAGGCTTCTCAAGCCCTATGCAAGATGTTTTTATTTGCTTCATTTTTTTTTCGTGGTGACTTTATTTTAAAACAACATTTTTTTGTGCAGATTTTTCAACGGAACCAGCTCGTGCTCAGCCACTTGTGGTAAGGAACAAAAACAATGCAAATCAGGTAAATACCTGTGATGAGTAAGTGATGCAAGCGTATCACATGTTATTTAATTTATTAGATGTAGCACTTTATTGTTCACACACTCACTTAGTTGTTAATATTTAGGGTTGCTTTGTTGGAGTTCGGAGATCATGCTTAGCATGATTTTAATGTATGAATATTGAAGTGTTCTTATTTTTGGAGTACGGAGTCCATGCTAGGCATGGTAGTAGTTAGTGAGATATTGAACTGTGTTTGCTGCAGGTACATGTTTGCCATTTGTTTGATATGAATGATTACAATGTATTACAATGTTTGATGTAATTGTATCCATGCTTGCATGTAGTTACTTTCAATTTGATTATGACTTCCATGTGAAATTGTATAATGAAAGCATGCTTCAAATGATTGTATCATGTCATTAATAGTTTGTACATGAAAATATTAAGTTATCAATGCATGCATCAAAATTTTTGTTATTGTATGACATCATATATTGCATGATAAATTTGATATGTTCTTTATCGTAGCATTCTGATTGTTCTCTTTTAATTCGTTAGGCTATTATTTGTAACATCATAAAAAAATGAATGCAAACCGTGAATGGATGTACCGTAGGATAGTGAACAATGAGTTATCGCATGAATATATGGATGGTGTTGACAGTTTTATTGAATTTGCAACGGCAAGTGTCAGTAGAGTGGATCCCACAGGTCAGATTAGGTGTCTCTACACGATTTGTATGAATAATAGATTTGTAGAACCTCATAGCGTTAGACATCACCTATACAGGAAGGGTTTTGTGAGTGATTATCAGAACTGGATGTTTCATGGAGAAGAATTTAGAAACGATTTTGATGCATGGGTGAATGTGGTGTATGATAATCCATATACGGATTTGATATTTGATGCCGCAGGAACAAAACTGGGTTCTGCTATGAGTTCTAGTGATGTAAGAACTGCCGTAGATGAAAAATCACCAAACGATGCAGCTAGTAGATTTTATGATTTACTTAGAGATGCTGATGAACCACTTTGGAACGGTTGTGAGAGTCACACTATCTTGTATGCAGTTCTTCAACTAATGAATTTGAAGTCTGAGTATAATTTGAGTCAATCATGTTTTGACCATTTGTGCATGATTGTGAAGAGTATGTTGCCCAAAGATGAGAAATTGCCACAAAATTTCTATCGTGCGAAAGTTATGGTCAACGCTCTAGGTATGAGTTATAAAAAGATTGATGCTTGTCCAAATCACTGCATGTTGTATTTCAAGGAGCAGGAAAACAACATATCATGCTCGTCATGTGGGCATCCTCGGTTCAAGCCAAAGACAAGAGACAATGGTAGCACGAGATCAAAGGAAGTTTCATACAAGTCGCTCCGCTACTTTCCTATCACTCCTAGATTGCAACGATTGTATATGCCTTTAAGGACAACTAAACACATGAGATGACATGCAAATAAAGTTCGACACAATGAAAACAAGATCACGCATCCTGTTGACGTTGAAGCTTGGAAGCACTTTGATCATACTCATCAGAACTTCGCAATGAAAGTGCGAAATGTTAAACTCGGTCTATGTACAGATGGATTTAATCCATTTGGGGGTAAATCAACTTCATACTCATGCTGGCCAGTATTTGTAACTCCATACAACCTTCCACCAAGCTTGTGTATGAAACGTCCAAATCTTTTCTTGTCTCTGTTGATCCCTGATCCAACCTCACCAGGCCAAAATCTTGATGTATATCTAAGACCATTGATTGATGAACTAAAAGTATTGTGGGATGACGGTGTTACCACGTATAATGCACACAAAAAACAAAAATTCAACATGAAGGTCGTTGTTCTATGGACAATCAGTGACTTCCCTGCATATGGTATACTATCTGATTGGAGCACACATGGGAGGTTGGCTTGTCCGTACTGCTTGGAGGATTCCAAAGCTTTTAGATTAAGGCATGGAAGGAAGCCTTGCTGGTTTGAGTGCCATCGTCGATTTCTACCCAGCGACCATCCATTCCGACGACAAAAGAATGTGTTTAAAGCGGGCACAACTGAAACAGAAGGTCCATCCTCAAGATTGTCTGGCATAGAGATTCTAAGAAGATTGTGATATTTTCCAGATGTATTAACAGATGCCTGATGTCCTACACCCTTCCGTGGATTTAGAAAGGATCACAATTGGACGAAGAAATCTATTTTTTGGGAACTACCGTATTGGCCGACCCTATTAATACAACATAATTTGGATGTGATGCATGTGGAGAAAAATGTGTTTGATAATGTGTTCAATACAGTAATGAATGTTAAAGGAAAAATGAAGGATAATCCGAAGGCCCGTATGAATTTAAAATTAATATGTAAAAGACCAGAATTGGAACTCAAAGAGTATAATGGCAAAGTGCTGAAACCAAAGGCAAAATACGTGCTCGGACCTGATCAAATAAAACATGTATGTCAATGGTTGAGACAACTAAGATTTCCAGATGGATATGTCTCTAACATTGCTCGGGCTGTGAAGATTGACGATGGACAGTTATATGGGTTGAAGAGCCATGATTGTCATATCTTTATGCAATGATTGATACCCCTAGCATTCCATGATATGTTAGACAAACCTATATGGGGGGTATTGTCTGAGTTGAGCGGATTTTTCAGAACATTGTGCGCATCGTAGGTCGTAGTATCAGATGTAAAGAATCTCGAGGACTCTGTCATCACCACTGTTTGTCTGCTAGAAAAGATATTTCCGCCAGCATTTTTCGATGTTATGGAACATTTGATTATACATCTGCCATATGAACTAAGGGTTGGTGGCCCTGTGCAATATCGATGGATGTACCCATTTAAAAGATATATGTTTTTTTATATTTGTCTCTTTAATGACAGATATTTAAAATTTGAAATGTATATTCTTGTCAGATGCATGTTCGACCTAAAAAAAAGGTTCGTAATAAAGCAAGAGTAGAAGGCTCTATTTGTGAGGCGTACACTTTAGAAGAGATTTCAAATTTCTCATCTATGTACTTCGAACCTCATATTCCAACACGTTACACATGTCCGCCCCGTAACGATGATGGAGAACAAGTAACTGTAGCTGACAAGCAGTCGATATTTCAACCACTTGGGCATGCATTTGGTAGTTGCCGATCAAGGCTATTGACAGATTGAGAGCAAAACGCAGCACACATCTATATTCTTTTTAATTGCTCAGCGATTGACCCATACATCGAGTAAGTATATGTAGATGCAACACAATTATAAATCCTTTTATGTTCTATATGTGGATACATGACTTGGTAATATAAGTATTTGTGGTTTGCAGACGATTTGATCTGAAGTTGCAAAGAGAAGTTTCACATCTCACTGATGCAGAAGTACAAAAAGAACGTGAAACTAAGTTTGTGGAGTGGTTGAAACAATTGGTAAAGAAGCTAACATAAATTTTGTACTTATAAACAACACTAAGTTACTTAATTGATCGTGATCACAATCATTGTTTATGTCTGTGCGTAGGTCCGTCATGGTGATGTTAAAGATCAAGGAATATGTGATTTAGAAAATGGTCCGACCAAAGTTGTGAAATGCTACAATGGGTACATCATAAATGGTTATCGATTCCATACAAAAGATTACGATATAAACAAATCAATGATAAATAGTGGCGTGTGTGTCAAGGGTAGCAGCTACGGTGAAAATGAACATGATTACTATGGTGTTATAGAGGAAATAATGGAGTTGACTTACTTAGGCATAAATAACAGGGTAACTTTATTCAAGTGTCATTGGTTTGATCCAACTGCAACAAGACTCGACAAAGCTTAGGCATTGTGGAGGTGAATCATAAATCCAGGTTTGGAACATATGAACCATTCATATTAGCCTCGCATGCTCAACAAGTTTATTATACTTCATATTCGAGTATAAAAACGTCAGATAGAAATGAATGGTGGGCAGTTTGCAAGGTGAAGTCTAAACTATACCCCGAGTATGATAAATTACAGGAAGATGAGTTAGCTAAAGACAACGAATACTATCAATGTAACGCCCCGGATTTCCAAAACAAAGCTAAGTTAATTTTTTATGAATTTCTTTTTTTTTTCTTTGCAGCGGAACTTACAAAAACCTTTAGCAGCGGAATCAGACGATAATGAGTCGTCGGTTTTAGAAAACTCCGAGCACGTTGCAGGTATGTGGCCAAGCAACTCATTGACCACCAAAGCATTCCATTTTATCGAAAACCACATGTTTATTACAACATCACTACTTAGAAAAGCAGTATAGGTTCAATAAAAGGAAGCAGTACAACTCTGTCTAGAGAAACCCTGGAACTCGATGCCGTCATGCTCCGCATATCGCCACGCAGGTCCAACACCTGAAATCCCCATAAAACGGGGTCAGAACCACTGATGGTCTGGTAAGCAAGCAATCACAATCCACTCAACTCAAGCAATGCATAGACCACTCAGGGTCGCAGTTCGTAATAACGACGCTCAAGTCTCCAAGACTTAGCGTATATCGCAAGAGCCTCCTTAGGGCTATGAGTTGAACATCTACGCAAGTCTTCATGACTTCGCATAAGCCTCTTCAGGGCTGTGAGTTCGAATAACCGCTTAAGTCTTTACGACTTAGCTTTGACCTCTTCAGGGTCACGAATGGATGTCTAGCTCAAACCTTTATGCTTGGCACATCCGTATCCTACGAATCTAAGGACAGCTCTCCGAGCTTCGCTTAGTCGTACGAATATCAATGGGGTTCTTTCCCAATCGGTCCAGTAGTATACCGATCATGACACCTTCACAAAGGTTATGCAGGACTGACTCAACAACGTCCATACACGCATACATTCAAAGTATCGCTGTACCTAAGCTAATGCTTTGTTTCGATAGTTGCACCTCCCCTTGGGCTTAGGGGACTCATATCTGGGCGACAACGCGATGATCTGGGGGTTGATTATTCTATGTATTTTAGATACCCCAAAGGCCTGTTGACCCCATCCCCCTAGTAGGACGGTACAACATACCAGAAGAGATCCTTACTAGGTATCCGAATGCATTATGCTACTGCAGTAGTTGGGTTCAATCATTAGATATTTAAGGATAACCACGACCTCCATACCTCTGAGTGACGAAGGCCATCAATGAACTCTATCAGGTTCGGGTGAAATATATGTCACTCAAGGCTGCGCCATCACCGTCTTCCTCGGTGAGAAATCCTGAATAGGGCCTGCGGTCTTACAATTACTTGACGAACATTGCAAGCCTATAGGGCAGCCTTTGAGAAGTATGTACCCGACCCCAATCAACCACACGGTTTTCACCGTGGAAGAAAGGTTTTATTCATATGCATGCTTAACTCTGCTCTCGGCACTTCGGCCTTGACGAGCACTTCACCTCTTTTGGTGGAAACAACACACTCCGGCTCAGCGGCCCTTACGAGTCTGGTTGTCTGATAATTCTCAATGAGCATGCACATGACTCGATCTCTACGGATCGGCTACTCGGCGTATTTTTACGCAACGAGCTCAGGACCTCATCAAGGTGCTACCACTACTTTGGCGCAACGGCTCTTACAAGTATGGTGCCCTTGCTGGTGCCAGGGAGACGAGTCATTCTGACATCGTTCCAACAAAGGACATCATTGTGCCACTTAACTGGTTCTGGCAGCTCTTCTGCCAACCATTTTGTCAACACCTTCTCTGCTCTACCGGCAGTGGTGCGACGAACCTTTCTACATCGTAGAAGGCGTTCCATAACTGGGTAGCACTTCTGCTACGTTCTTTCTGAGTCATTCTTAGCTCCTTCAGGAATTTCAGCAGCACTTCTTCTCTTTAACGGAGAAAGCGTGCATTTTCTTTTATCCATTTCAGCGGCATCTCCCCTCTTTAGTGGGAAATCGCTACGCTTAACTCGGGAAATGGATGTGCACCGTTGTGCGTACTTTGCATCCATCAAGGTTGCAGGAACCTTGGGCCATAGCCAGGCCATACGTAATTGATTTAGTCTTTACGTAAAAAGCATTTTGCCAAAAGGCGAAGCCTTTCCAATAGGGGCTTCATTCGTCAAGCAGAATCTTGCACGAGGAGCGGTAAGGGAATCACATTGGCGATTTGATCTCCATTTGAACGCTCACTTACGTGCCATATATGTAATATAAGCAGAAGCCTGTGCTTTATACAGCGGCGGCGTAAAGGAAATGCATATACTATTGTTCAGGGTGTGTAACTGAACGAAATATTCTACATATATAACAAAACCGAAGCCTTGGCATCGTTCGACGCGACGACGTAAGTAAATACATTGCAGAAAGCAGGAGCCTTGGCATCGTTCGACGCGACGACGTAAGTAAATGCATAATCGGAAGTGCTTTAATCGGAAGTACAAAAAGCAGGGAGCCTTGGCATCATACGATGCGACGACAAAGGTAAATTACATAGCCTGTGTGATATAAGACGCGTCGGCAGAATCAGCAGATATACACCTAGATCTGTATCCAACGATAATTACGAGGCGAGCGAGTGAACACCGAAGTGTCCTAGAGGGCTCAACCAAGAACTAGGGTGAGATACTATTTTGAAGAACGCATATACTATGTATTCGAACATATATATCCGACGATAGTTACGAGGCGAGCGCGTGAACACCGAAGCGTCCTAGAGGGCTCAACCAAGAACTAAAGCAAGATACTACTTCAGAAAGTATATGCTATATACAAACAATCAAATACTTGAGAGAGATGGTTTAATGAAGCGAACTTACTTCAATTTGCGGAAGAAACGACTCCGATTGCTTCAAATGCTTCGAACGAGGCTCGACTTCAAAAAAGGATCAACTTCGAACTTTGGACAAAAAAGGACTTGGACTTTGACTTTGAACCAAACCAGGTTCAAGTCAAGTCAACTGGGTTTGGACTTAGGTCAAGTAGGTTCAGACCTAGGTCAGGTGGGTTAGGACCAGGTCAAGCAGGCTCAGACCAGGTCAGGTGGGCTCAGGTGGGCTAGGCTAGGTAGGGGAGGTTTGGAAAAGGAGGAGAGAGAGAGGGGTTGACGATTTTCTAAAGGAGGGGGGGTCCTCTATTTATAGGTTCTGAAACTTGGGCCCCAAGTTTCAGAATCCCCCCTTTACCCTTGGGCTTTTCTGAGAATCCCTTCCATGGAAGGTGCTGGAACATGCTGGAAGGCTCTGGAAGATGCTGGAAGGTGCTGAAATATTCTAGAATATTCTAGAATATTTTCTGAGAAATATTTCAGTGGATCCCACCAATATTTTCGTGGGTCCCGCAAGAATTTCGGGTTTTCGGCGATTTTTTTCCGAAAAATTCTGAGTACGCCATTCCCTTCGTATTGACGTAACTAAGAAAGTTGGCTCGCAGGAATCCTTTGATTTCGTTCAGGTAGGAAGTTATGGCTTCTAGAGTGTTTGAGCATATATTCGCGATTCGACGAATATCCTAAGTATAACTGACTCGCAGGAATTGATTCGTTTCGCATTCTGAGAAAAAATGCTATATTTACTGGTAAATGCCTCATGAATTTTATTCAGATATTTTCTGAAAAATTGCGGGTCTTACAATCAATCAGATGATGTCTATGACTTCGCTTATGGTCACGATGTTGCGCATGATATGCATGCCATATCTCCATTGGCCGATGAAACATTCATAGAGGAATGTGATCCAAATGATGTACCAAGTGGATGGGCAAACAATGAAGAAGAAGAAGAAGAAGAAGAAGAAGAAGAAGAAGAAAGTCAAACTGGTGACAAGGAAGAATTCTCAAGCTAGTGAGCAAAATCTTGTACTACAAACCTCTATTTAAATGCATTGCAGTACTTGATGTGAATGATTTGAATGTATTGTAATACTTGATGCAAATGAATAAGTTGTATTGCAATACTTGGTGTGAATGATTAAAAATTTTATTTGAATGTATTGTAATACTTGATACGAATGCATTGCAATACTTGATGTGAATGATTTGAATTATTTGAATGTATTGTAATACTTGATGCGAATGCATGAGTTGTATTGAAACACTTGATGTGAATGATTAAAAATTTTATTTGAATGTATTGTAATACTTGATACGAATTATTTGATTGCATTGTAATACTTGATGTGAATGATTTGAATTATTTGAATGTATTGTAATACTTGATACGAATGATTCGAATGCATTGTAATACTTGATGTGAATGATTTGAATTATTTGAATGTATTGTAATACTTGATACGAATGATTCAAATGCATTGCAATACTTGATGTGAATGATTTAAATTATTTGAATGTATCATAATTTATGCAACGAATGATTTGAATTATTGCAGTACTTGATGTGAATGATTTGAATTATTTGAATGCATTGTAATACTTGATGTGAATGATTTGAATGCATTGCAATGCTTGATGTAAATGACTTGAATGCATTGCAGTACCTGATATAAATGATTTGAATTATTGTAATACTTGATGCGAATGACTTGAATGTATTGTAATACTTGATGTGAATTATTTGATTGTATTGTATGACATATGTTATTTGTTAGAATATGATTCATGGAGGTTACAGTGGTCGTTCATCCAGTAGTAGCCAGACCCAACCTTCATCTTCACAGGCTCCTGTGATAGGTATATTGATTAACTAATTGGATGCTTGATTAGTTCAAATGCGCATTCTGAGAACTTCTAACGTATTTTTTACAGATGATGTTTCGCCTATACACGACCCACCTACACCAGTTGATCACACAAGTCAGGAGCCAACACAGGAAGCAGGGTCTTCTCAGTCTGGCACAAGAAGACTCATTCAAATAGTGTATATCGATAATCGACCGTAAGTATTTCATTTTCAATTATTGCATATCTTATAAATATTTTATATTGATATTTACTGTTTAACAATTCATGTGCAGCATGAGGTTTGAGCCACAAGAAGTAGTACGGGAGATTAGGAATTCACTTCTTCAGCATCTACCAGGACCGGTTGCTCAATGGAAAGAGTACCCAAAGGAGGTGTTAGACAGATTGTGATCCTCATGCATGGTATATAGTTGTTCCTCATAGTTAATGTGCTTCATATTTAATTTTTTAAAGTAATGTCTATTAACTTTCTGAAAATATTTGTAGGCTTCGAATCGCTTCGCAACTACGGTAGAAGAAAATGATGCAAGGAAGGTGTGGCAGAAGGTGGCTGCCAATCGATTTGCAGACATGCTGCACACTATGAAGATTGCAGCAAAAAAAGCATCTGAAGTAATAGATGATCCACTACAGTGGAAGGGCCATGACCCTATTACTATCAGGAGAGATTATTGGGATGAAATGTGCGATAAGTGGGCGGGAGATGCATTTCGAAATCTCTCTGCGAAGGCTGCACAAAATCGAGCAAAAATGCCCGAAGCCCATCTACATACAGGTGGATCTAAGACATTTGGGAGCCACCTGAAGAAAATGGTAACTCATCAATATATAATATTAATTTTATAAGTATTGTTGCAAACTTGTGAACTAAATCTTTTGTCCTTTAACTTCGCAGGAAGCAGAAAAAGGAGGCATTGTACCATATAAGGATGTATTTGTTGAAACACATAAACGGAAGACCACGGGAGTCTTCGTATCAGAGAAGGCGAGAACGACAACGGTATGTATTTATTCTATTAATCATTGCAATATATATGCAAGTTATCATAATGTTATCATTAATTATTAATGCATACTTTAAACATTATTTTGTAGGAGGCATATGAGCAACAGATGGTAGAACGATATGGCGATGACGCTACTCAGCATCCATCATTTGATCCTACAGCATGGGTGACTACAGCAGGTGAACCCAAAAAAGGTCGCGTGTTCGGGTTTGGGAGTAATATGAACACTTCACCAGTTATTGCTTCTTCCAATTACGGCTCACCGACTTCTTGCGCCGACATAAGCTCCAAGCAGCAGACTATTCTTTTCGGTGATGATGTACGCCAGATCGTCACGGAATCACTAAATAACTACTTCCATGACACCGTCGCCCCCTTTCTCCGAAATAAGATCAACAATCTTGTTCTGAACAGGGGATCTTCGATTCCAGGTCCCTCTCAGGTATAATCACATATTCATTTTTTTGTCTGCCTTAAAACACATATGAGCATAATCAAATCACATATATAACTTTTTGCCTGCCTTAGAGCACATATGAGCATGATAGAATCACATATAGAGTTTTTTGCCTGCCTTAGAGCACATATGAGCATGCTATAACCACATATAAAGTT
This sequence comes from Nuphar pumila, assembly GCF_984573655.1. Taxonomy (NCBI): domain Eukaryota; kingdom Viridiplantae; phylum Streptophyta; class Magnoliopsida; order Nymphaeales; family Nymphaeaceae; genus Nuphar; species Nuphar pumila. The sequence goes on along the minus strand of NC_143257.1, from coordinate 103,935,082 downwards.
TTTTGCCTGCCTTAGAGCACATATGAGCATGATAGAATCACATATAAAGTTTTTTTGACTGCCTTAGAACACATATGAGCATGCTATAATCACATATTCATTTTTTTGCCTGAGAACAAATATGAGCATGTTATAATCACATATTCAGTTTTTTGACTACTTTAAAACACATATGAGCATGCCAAAATCACATATAGAGTTTTTTTACTGCCTTAGAACATATATCATTCATGATAGAATCACATATAAAGTTTTTTGCTTTGCCTACCTTAGAGCCCATATGAGCATGATAGAATCACATATAGAGTTTTTCTGTCTGCCTTAGAACACATATGAGCATGCTATAATCACATATTCACTTTTTGACTGCCTTAGCACACATACGAGCATGATCGAATCACATATATAACTTTTTGTCTGCCTTAAAGCACATATGAGCATGTTAGAATCACATATAGAGTTTTTCTAGCTGCCTTAGAACTCATCTGAGCATGATATAATCGCATATAAAAAAATTTTAATGCCTTAAAGCACATATAATTCATGATAGAATCACATATAGAGTTTTTTGTGTGCCTTAGAGTACATATGAGCATGCTATAATCACATATAAATTTTTTTTATTGCCTTAGAACACATATGAGCACATGATAGAATCACATATAAAGTTTTTTTGACTGCCTTAAAACACATATGAGCATGCTATAATCACATATTCATTTTTTTGACTGCTTGAGAACACATATGAGCATGTTATAATTACATATTCAGTTTTTTGACTACTTTAAAACATATATGAGCATGCCAAAATCACATATCGAGTTTTTTTACTGCCTTAGAACATATATCATTCATGATAGAATCACATATAAAGTTTTTTGATTTGCCTGCCTTAGAGCACATATGAGCATGATAGAATCACATATAGAGTTTTTCTGTCTGCCTTAGAACACATATGAGCATGCTATAATCACATATTCAATTTTTTAACTGCCTTAACACACATACGAGCATGATCGAATCACATATATAGCTTTTTGCCTGCCTTAAAGCACATATGAGAATGATAGAATCACATATAGAGTTTTTCTAGCTGCCTTAGAACTCATCTGAGCATGATATAATGGCATATAAATTTTTTTTAATGCCTTAAAACATATATAATTCATGATAGAATCACATATAGAGTTTTTTGCCTGCCTTAGAGCACATATGAGCATGCTATAATCACATATAAAACATTTTTATTGCCTTAGAACACATATGAGCACGTGATAGAATCACATGTAGTGTGTAATTTATTTCATTATATTTTGTTTATCAATATTGACTGTTCTTTTCTTGTGTAGGCTGCTAGTGATAATCAGCGTAGCGGAGCTGAAGGGACAGATAAAGGCAATGAACAAGAAGACGCACAAAATCTTGGCAATGATTAGAGAACTGTGTTGAAGAAGTTCTAGTTTTTTTTGTTTTCTAATTGTAATTGTTGAATTTTAAATAATTAAACTTGTTCATTTTAAGGTGGAACGATTAATTGTTTGTAGATTCCTTTTATATGGAAATTTTTGTGTAGTTTGCTTTTTATTTATAGGAAATATAAATTGTACAGGAAATATAAATTGTATCGTTCTCGGTATTTAATTTTTAAATAAATTTTTTAATTTTTTTTTTGTGTTTGCGACGGAAACATCCGTCGCTATGGATATAAACCTAGCAACGGCGTAGCGACGAAAACAGTCATCGCTATGCATATAAATCTAGCAACGATTTCGCGATGAACGTAAATTCGTCGCCAAGCCGAGGTCGCCGTTTAGAACCGACGGATTGGCGAAGGAATACATCGCTCGTTATTCCGTCGCAAGTAGCGATAGACCGAGCGACGAATTTATTCTGTCGCCAGTTAGCGTCGAAAAATTTGCGACGTAAGCATATTGTCGCCTCGTCGTCGCTAATCCATCGCTAAGCCGGTTAGCGACGGAATGTGGTGGTCACTAATCCACTGCTTTGTTGTGGTGTGAACTTAGAATAATGAGGATAAATAATGACAATAATGGTAAGGGATGAAATGATGATTTTTTGAGTTAAATAGACTTTTTTTAGAACTTTGGGTATCACAAATCTCAAAAGGGATAACGAAGAAGGTTGAAAATTACATTTTTTAATGTGAGGCTCAAAGAATAGCAAATAGGTAAAGGAATCCTAGGCATCTCTTGCCTGAGATCTTCAATTATAGAGGAAGCATTGAGATTTTTGGAGCTTTTCTCACTTTTTTCTTTTTTCAATAATGACTTTCTTTTTTTCAACAATGCCCTTTTCTTTTTAACATTTCTCATTTTTTATTTGGCATTCTAACATTTTTTGTGCAAACTCTTTTTTTTCATGCTCTTCATAAAAAAATTCCCCAGGATAAGACCTGAATGAATAGTTTTTTTGTATAATGAGATAACTGACTTAGTCATTTTCAAAGATGTTGAAAACAAGACTTAGGAGCAAAAAATAGAAGGTAGCTTTGTCATCCTTTAGTTGAAAGAGTTTTTTCTCTAAGTGGATCTTCATGGTCTTAAACCATAAAATATGAGTTTTTACATGAGGTATGATTCATCCTTGGTTAGTTTAGGCTTCACAAAAAAATTTATCCTTCTATTTCATTGCAAGCTCAATCATTTTATGTTTTCGTCTAATAATAGCTCTACTTTAAAGTTTTCTCTTAACAATAATAAAAAAATGACTACTATTGATGGTGTAAGTAATAAGATAAAATGCATATGAACTTCTCATAAATGCAATAACTTCTTTGGCAAAATTCATTAAAAAAATATTTTGCAGCAATAAGGCCAATCATTTTGAAACATTTTAAATTTTTTACTTTCAAAATTTTTATTTTTTTGGATTTTTATTTTCTATTTTTTTTTTGATTTATTATTTTCTAATATTTTTTTTGGATTTTTCGAATAACTATTTTCAAAAGATGTGAGAATGATAAACACATGACTTCAGATTATAAGAGTTTGAAAGCAAACATGATCCAGATAGTATATTTTATCTCCTATTACTCTCCGATCCAATATGGGGAACGGGTATGCTTTTGATCTAATCAAGCGATAGACTTTTGCGTGACCCATGACATTTTTCTCTTGAGGTGTAAGGTGACCTATATTCTGATTTTGTTCCCATCCTTTTCAACATAAAAAAAATTATGATTTGGACTTTTGCTCCAATGTTGCTCTAGATGTAACTTTGTAAAATGAAAAATGATGTTGATCTTCTATATTATTGAAAATATTTGTTGACCTTTTGGCTCTTCTGATCAAACATACATTTGTTTTGTATAGTACAAATTGCAGGTGACTCCTCCATTAGAGGCAAAAGCTCGGATTGAACTTACGAAGATGTTGGTTATTCCTTGGATGCTACTCATGGTCCAAGATGAGACCAAAAGGTTGATGAACAACATGAGCATGGGAATAATGAGATCGTATCTTATTCTGGCAAATTTTGAATTGTTCTGAAGAGTTTCATCAATAAAACTTTTTTAAGACAGATGAGGAATTTCATCTTCTTGAGAAATCTCCCTTACATAATCTGGACTGTTCATTTGAGCATGATCATCTAAATCTGCCAAGTTATATTAGTCAAAATCATCCATCGCATCAGCATATTCAAGGATTTTCTCTTTGATGAAATTTTTAAACCTCTTCTTCTTCTAAAGTGGGAGAACCAATGGTTGATTCACATAGGATGATAGTCTATATAAATAAGTCCATCTTATAAAGAAGTCCATCTTGAAAAAATTTTGAACACCTTTATAATGATAGTCTCAATATATGACTTAGGCACAATATCTTTTTCCAAGACTTAGCTAGAAGCATTATCATCTTCCTCCTTGACTTGAGTTTCACATTGGTGGACCTAAATGTAGGCAGACTGTAGTGGTTTAGACAACTATGAGGGCACCTTTCTGATCAACAGAGTCAAGGTAGACTTTGAGAATTATGATAAAATTTCTTAATATTGGTTCAATTTTGCTAATCATGTGGAATTTCTCATTTTGAATGCATCTTGGTTCCTCCTAAGCTTCTTCATTTTTCAAGATCAGTTCACATTTGTCAACGTAGTCCTAGATTATGTGCCTAAGGGGAGCTAACTCTTCAGTATCATAGCCAAGAGCCTGATGATATCTGCAAAATTTTGTTGTGTTCATTTCTTTTTATCTAGAGAGGATTGGATGCTTTACGCAATTCAAATTCTTTATTTTGTAGCAAAATATCTAGGACTCAAGATCGAGTCTCTTAGTGTACTCTCTATCACTAGGTCATCTTGGATTTTGAGTCTGCTTCTAGTTTTGCTTGAAAGACTTTCACTTTTTATTTTTTCTTTGAGGAATAGCCACACTAACCTAGCTCTCAAATGATTTTTATTTTTTGAATTTGTCTCTCTTAGATTCAATATCGACCAGAATCCTATCATGCATACCTCTTTTGAGGTTCGACTCCATCCAAGTGGCAACATCAATCAAATCAATGAAGGTCTCACACATTTGAGTAGCCAAGAGGCCTTTGAGAAGTTGATTGAAGTTGTTCATGTTGAAGGTGATGAAGTGAGACTCTTGGATTGGATCTTTCATGCGATGATATACTGATCTCCACCTATTTATGAAGTCCTGAGCATCCTCATCATTCTTTTGCCTAAGATCATAGAGTTGATTGATCATAAGAAACCGTCCACTTTGAATTAGAATCGCTCGATGAATAGGTTCATGAGGGCCTAAAATTGTCTGACCTTATGAACATCTACAACTGAGAACTATGGCAATGCTTCTATATCAAGACTCCTAGGAAACCATCTGATCAACAGTCAATCACTGTGTAGACAGTCATAGTAGAAATCCAAGAAAAGAGTGACGTGAGTCTATGGGTTCCCAATCCTATTAAACTTCACGAACTTTCAAGAAGTAAGACCTAAAGGTTTACTATCATGACCTAAAATGAAGTCTTGGATCTCATATAGTCTTCTTTCTCCTTTGGTTCCTTTATCTGACGAGTAATATTTCTCAGTTCCTCTTCAAGGTTCTGGACTTGTCCCTCATACTCATTGGGTCAGGAACTTATAGCTCTAACTACTATTTGGAGCTATAAGTTCTTCAGAGCATTTGTTCCTTGTTCTTCAAAGCATTTGTCCCTCATACTGAAAAATAATAATATTTGGAGCCTCAAAAATTTACAAGGATTTTTTACCGTTGATATTTCTAACCTTATAAAAATCCACCCATGTATCATAATCGAACACTTTAAAAGCTGCTCCCTATAAAATCAAGTACATAGATCACATCTATACGATCAGAATTTAAAAATAAAATGAAAAAACCCTGAAAAACACATCAAGCACAAATAGCAAGCACCTAATGTTCAAACACCTATGCTCTACTCTCTCTCTCTCTCTCTTTATATATATATATATATATATATATATATATATATATATATATATATATATATATATATATATATATATATATATATATATATAAACCAGCAAAATATGTAAACTAGTATGAACCGAGATTTTTATAAGGCTTTTTACAAATCTAACCCCGCAGATGCAGGTGTGGTCCAGAACTATATCAAGAAATGTGATTTTGTATGATTGAATATTTATAAAATTTTTGAGTCATTGATTTTCAAGCCTTAAAAGATATTTCTTATACATCTTAATCTGATGATGTAAGAGTTTGTTTCTATAAAATCAAGCATCCAGATCGTATCCATATGGTAAAATAAAAAAAAAACAAAAAAAACAATGAAATTCTCGATGCATACTAGTTTACATTTCGATTACCCTATATATATATATATATATATATATATATATATATATATATATATATATATATATATATATATAGATAGATCGTATCCATATGGTAAAATTAAAAAAAAACAAAAAAAACTATGAAAATCTCGATGCATACTAGTTTACATTTCGATTACCCTATATATATATATATACATATATATATATATATATATATATATATATATATATATATATAGAGAGAGAGAGAGAGAGAGAGAGAGAGAGAGAGAGAAATGCTACCGTGCACTGGGAATACCTACACCCACCTACAAGAAATCAAAGCGTAGGCTGCATCTTATCAATAAGACTTTATAGATATATCCAAAATAGTTTATTTAATAGGAATTAGGCTTTTGGTCATGTTCTTTGGACATAAAAAATTGCTTTTTTCAATTCAAGAGATTTGGTACATTGTGAGCCATTGATTTTTGAAGATCTTGAAAAACCTACATATGTGTGACATAGTCACATGAGCTAAAACTTATTTTCAACTAAAAAATAATATGGGGTCAGATCAACAAAAAAATGCAAGAATTATGAAAATTTAAAGCTTCTATGAGGTTTGAGTAGGTGCTCTCAAAGCACCACACAGACACACCTTTTCGGGTGCTTGCATAAATTCGACACTACAAGAAAATAGGTGATTAGCGATGGAATTTAGCGACATAATTATTTTGTCGTTAGTTAGCGACGGATTAACGAGAGAAACACATTTGTCGCTAAAATCAATGAAATTTACGAAAATAGCGACGAAATATATCCCGTCACAAAATCCGTCGCTAATTAGCGACGAATTTTGTGAGGGATTATTTTGTCGTAATGGACACACCATTTAGCGACGGAAAATATTCCACCGCGATTTAGCGACAAAATTGGCGACAGAATATATCCCGTCGCCATTTTTCGTGTTTTGATTTACAGCGGCTTAGCGACAGAATTAAGCTGTTGCTAAATGTCGCATAACCCCTAATCCCAACCCTCTTTTCTTTTCTTCTTTCGCTGCTCCCGCTCCCGCTCACGCCCGCCGCCCTCTTCCTCCCACCGCCCTATCCGTCCCGTCGGCCTCTCTCTGCCCCCCACCGTCCACCATTCGTCGACTGTCGATCCCCGTCAGCCTTCCGCCATCGCCCAGAGACGCGCAAGTAATTTATAAAATTCTGACAGGGGGTCGACCCCCTGTGTTTTTCGGCTGGGGGTCGACCCTCTGCGGTTCCGGCAGGCGGTCAACCCCTTGCGTTTTCCGGCAGGGGGTCGACCTCATGCGTTTCAGTAGGTCATTGGGTGTTGGGCTTCTCAAGGCCTTTGCAAGATGTTTTCATTTGCCTCAAATTTTTTTTCGGCAGGTGGTGACTTCATTTTAAAATAGTGTTTTTTGCAGATTTCTCAATGGAACCCACTTGTGCTCAGCCACCCGTGGTAAGTAAGTGACAAAAATAATGCAAATCGGGTAAATACCCGTGATGAGTAAGTGATGCAAGTGCATCACATGTTATTTAATTTATTTGATGTAACACTTTATTGTTCACACACTCACTTAGTTGTTAATATTTAGGGTTGCTTTGTTGGAGTTCGGAGATCATGCTTAGCATGATTTTAATGTACGAATATTGAAGTGTTCTTATTTTTGGAGTACGGAGTCCATGCTAGGCATGGTAGTAGTTAGTGAGATATTGAACTGTGTTTGCTGCAGGTACATGTTTGCCATTTGTTTGATATGAATGATTACAATGTATTGCAATGTTTGATGTAATTGTATCCATGCTTGCATGTAGTTACTTTCAATTTGATTATGACTTCCATGTGAAATTGTATAATGAAAGCATGCTTCAAATGATTGTATCGTGTCATTAATAGTTTGCACATGAAAATATTAAGTTATCAATGCATGCATCAAAATTCTTGTTATTGTATGACATCATATATTGCATGATAAGTTTGATATTTTCTTCATCATAGCATTCCGATGGTTCTCTTTTAACTGGTTAGGTTATTATTGGTAACATCATGCGATAAAATAACTGCAAACCATTAATAGATGTACCATAGGATAGTGGACAATGAGTTATTGCATGAATATATAGATGGTGTTGAAAGTTTTATTGAATTTGCAACGGCAAGTGTCAGTAGAGTGGATCCCATAGGTCGGATTAGGTGTCCCTGCAAGATTTGTAAGAATAATCGATTTGTAAAACCTCATGGCGTTAGACATCACCTATACATGAAGGGTTTTGTGAGTGATTATCAGAATTGGACGTTTCATGGAGAAGAATTTAGAAACAATTTTGATGCACGGGTGAATATGGTGCACGATAATCCATATATGGATTTTATATTTGATGCCGCAGGAACAGAACTGAGTTTTACTATGAGTCCTAGTGATGTAAGAACTGCAGTAGATGAAGAATCACCAAACGATGTAGCTAGTAGATTTTATGTTTTACTTAGAGATGCTGATGAGCCACTTTAGCACGGTTGCGAGAGTCGCACTATCTTGTTTGCAGTTCCTCAGCTAATGATTTTGAAGTCCGAGTATAATTTGAGTCAATCATGTTTTGACCATTTGTGCATGATTATGAAGAGTATGTTACCCAAAGATGAGAAATTGCCATAAAATTTCTATCGTGCGAAAGTTATGGTCAACGCTTTAGGTATGGGGTATAAAAAGATTGATACTTGTCCAAATCATTGCATGTTGTATTTCAAGGATCAGGAAAACAATATATCATGCCCGTTATGTGGGCATCCTCAGTTCAAGCCAAAGACAAGAGGCAATGGTAGCACGAGATCAAAAAAAGTTTCATACAAGTCGCTCCGCTACTTTCCTATCACTCCTAGATTGCAACAATTATATATGTCTTCAAGAACAGCTAAACACATGAGATGACATGCAAATAAAGTTCGACACGATGAAAATAAGATCACACATCCTGTTGACGCTGAAGCTTGGAAGCACTTTGATTGTACTCATCAGAACTTCGCAATGAAAGTGCGAAATGTTAAACTCGGTCTATGTACAGATGAATTTAATCTATTTGGGGGTAGATCAACTCCATACTCATGTGGGTCAGTATTTGTAACTCCATACAACCTTCCACCAAGCTTGTGTATGAAACATCCAAATATTTTCTTGTCTTTGTTGATCCCTGGTCCGACCTCACCTGGCCAAAATCTTGATATATATTTAAGGTCATTAATTGATGAACTAAAAGTACTGTGAGATGACGGTGTTACCACATATGATGCCAACAAAAAACAAAATTTCAATATGAAGGTCGTTATTCTATGGACAATCAGTGACTTCCCTTCATATGGTATGTTATCTGATTGGAGCACACATGGGAGGTTGGCATATCTGTATTGCATGGAGGATTCCAAAGCTTTTAGATTGACGCATGGAAGGAAGCCTTGCTGGTTTGAGTGCCATCGTCGATTTCTACCTAGCGACCATCCGTTTCAACGACAAAGGAATGCGTTTAGAGCAGACACAACTGAAATGGAAGGTTCATCCACAAGATTATCTGACATAGAGATTCTAAGAAGATTGTGATATTTTTCAGATGTATTAACAGATGCCCGCAGTCCAACACCCTTCCGTAGATTTGGGAAGGATCACAATTGGACAAAGAAATCTATTTTTTAGAAACTACCATATTGGCCAACCCTATTGATACGACATAATTTGGATGTGATGCATGTGGAGAAAAATGTGTTTGATAATATGTTCAATACAGTAATGAATGTTAAAGGGAAAATGAAGGATAATCCGAAGGCCCGTATGCATTTAAAAGTAATATATAAAAGACCAGAATTGGAACTCAAAGAGTATAATGGCAAAGTACTAAAACCTAAGGCAAAGTATGTGCTTGGACCTGATTAAATAAAGCATGTATGTCAATGGTTGAGACAATTGAGATTTCCAGATGGATATGTCTCTAACATTGCTCGGGCTGTGAAGATTGACGATGAACAGTTATATGGGTTGAATAGACATGATTGTCATGTCATTATGCAATGATTGATACCCCAAGCATTCCATGATATGTTAGACAAACCTATATGGGGGGTATTGTCTGAGTTGAGTGGATTTTTTAGAACATTGTGCGCATCGGAAGTCGTAGTATCTGATGTAAATAATCTCGAGGACTCTATCATCACCACTGTTTGTCTGCTAGAAAAGATTTTTCCGCCATCATTTTTCGATGTTATGGAACATTTGATTATACATTTGTCATATGAACTAAGGGTTGGTGGCCCTGTGCAATATCGATGGATGTACCCATTTGAAAGGTATATATATTTTTTATATTTGTCTCTTTAATGACAGATATTTCAAATTTGAAATATATATTTTTGACAGATGCATGTTTGACCTCAAAAAAAAAAGTCCGTAATAAAGCAAGAGTAGAAAGCTCTATTTGTGAGACATACACTTTAGAAGATATTTCAAATTTCTCATCTATGTGTTATAGAGGAAATAATGGAGTTGACTTACTTAGGCATAAATAATAGGGTAACTTTATTCAAGTGACATTGGTTTGATCCAACTGCAACAAGACTCGACAAAGCCTCAGACATTGTGAAGGTGAATCATAAATCAAGGTTTGGAACATATGAATCATTCATATTAGCCTCGCAAGCTCAACAGATTTATTATACTTCATATCCGAGTATTAAAAAGTCAGATAAAAATGAATGATGGGCAGTTTACAAGGTGACGTCCAAACTATACCTTGAGTATGATCAGTTACAGGAAGACAAGTTAGCTGAAGATAGTGATTACTATCAATCAGATGATATCTATGACTTCTCTTATGGTCACGATGTTGCGCATGATATGCATGTCATATCTCAATTGACTGATGAAACATTTATAGAAGAATGTGATCCAAATGATATACCAAGTGGATGGGTAAACAATGAAGAAGAAGAAGAAGAAGAAGATGAATATGAAAGTCAAACAAGTGACGAGGAAGAATTCTCAAGCTAGTGAGCAAAATCTTGTAATACAAACCTCTATTTGAATGCATTGCAATACTTGATGTGAATGATTTGAATTATTTGAATGTATTGTAATACTTGATGCGAATGAATGAGTTGTATTGCAATACTTGATGTGAATGATTTGAATTATTTGAATGTATTGTAATACTTGATACGAATGATTTGAATGCATTGCAATACTTGATGTGAATGATTTGAATGTATTGTAATACTTGATGCGAATGAATGAGTTGTATTGCAATACTTGATGTGAATGATTTGAATTATTTGAATGTATTGTAATACTTGATATAAATGATTTGAATGCATTGCAATACTTGATGTGAATGATTTGAATGCATTGCAATAATTGATGTGAATGACTTGAATATATTGTAATACTTGATGTGAATGACTTGAATGTATTATAATACTTGATGTGAATGACTTGAATGTATTGTAATACTTGATGCAAATGAATGAGTTGTATTGTACTTGATGTGAATGCTTTTAATTATTTGAATGTATTGTAATACTTGTTGCGAATCATTTGAATGTATTGCAATACTTGATGCAAATGATTTGAATGTATTGTAATACTTGATGCGAATTATCTGAATGTATTGTATGACATTTGTTATTTGTTAGAATATGGTTCGTGGAGGTTACAGTGGTCGTTCATCTAGTAGTAGTCAGGCCCAACCTTTATCTTCACGGGCTCCTGTGATAGGTATATCATTTAACTAATTGGATGCTTGATTAGTTGAAATGCGCATTCTGAGAATTTCTAACATATTTTTTTACATCTGATGTTTGCCTGTACACGACCCACCTACACCAGTTGATCACACAAGTCAGGAGCCAACACAGGATGCAAGGTCTTCTCAGTCTGGCACAAGAAGACTCATTCAAATAGTGTATATCGATAATCGACCGTAAGTATTTTGTTTTCAATTATTGCATATCTTATAAATATTTTATATTGATATTTACTGTGTACCAATTTATATACAGCACGAGGTTTGAGCCACAAGAAGTAGTATGCAAGATTAGAAATTCACTTCTTCAACATCTACCAGGACCAGTCGCTCAATGAAAAGAGTATCCAAAAGAGGTGATAGACAAATTGTGGTCCTCATTCACGGTATACATTGTTTGTCATAGTTAATGTGTTTCATATTTAATTTTTTTTTATAATCATGTCTACTAACTTTTTGAAAATATATATAGGCTTCGAATCGCTTCGCGACTACGGTGGAGGAACATGATGTAAGGAAGGTGTGGCAGATGGTGGCTGCCAATCGATTTGCAGACATGTTGCACAATATGAAGACTGCAGCAAAAAAAATATCTGACGGAATAGATGATCCACTACAGTGGAAGGGTTATGACCCTATTACTATCAGGAGAGATTATTGGGAGGAAATGTGCGACAAGAGGGCGGGGGATGCATTTCAAAATTGTTCTGCGAAGGCTGCACAAAATTGAGCGAAAATGCCCGAAGCTCATCTACACACAGGTGAATCTAAGACTTTTGGGAGCCACCTGAAAAAAATGGTAACCCATCAATATATAATATCAATTTTATAAGTATTATTGCAAACTTGTTAACTAAATCTTTTATCATTTAACTTCACAGGAAGCAGAAAAAAGATGCATTATACCATATAAGAATGTGTTTGTTGAAACACATAAATGGAAAACCACGGGAGACTTTATATCAGAGAAGGCGAGAACGACAACGGTATGTATTTATTCTATTAATAATCATTGCAATATGCAAGTTATCATAATGTTATCATTAATTATTAATGCATACTTTAAACATTATTTTGTAGGAGGCATATGAGCAACAGATGGTAGAGCGATATGGCGATAACGCTATTCAGCATCCATCATTTGATCCTGCAGCATGGGTGACTGCAACAGGTGAACCCAAAAAGGGTCGTGTGTTCAGGTTTGGGAGTAATATGAACACTTCACATGTTATTGCTTCTTTCAGTTACGGCTCACAGACTTCTTCTATCGACATAAGCTCCAAGCAACATCATATTCTTTCCAGTGATGATGTATGCTAGATCGTTAATGACACAATGCGTGACTACTTCCATGAAACCATCACCGACGTTCTCCGAGCTGAGTTCAACAGTTTTTTGCTGAACAGGAGAACTTCGATTGCAGGTCTCTCTCAGGTATGAAAGTTTCATGCAATATATTGCATGTCGTTAGATTTCATGTAACTTTGATTGCCTTAATATATTCAGTTTTTTGACTGCCTTAGAACACATATGAGCATGCTATAATCACATATTAAGTTTTTTAACTGCCGTAGAATACATATGAGCATGTTAGAATCACATATACAGTTTTTTTTCTGCCTTAGAGCACATATGAGCATGGTAGAATCACATATAGAGTTTTTTTGTCCCTTAATACCAATGTAGCACCATCATAAGTCAGAGATGTGATTTTCAAAATTAACCACCCATCTTGGTGGTTTAAGGGTTGGATGCCAAATCCTCCATTGAAAAGAATTTTTCTGGATTTCGCATCATTACAATCAATGGTAATTTTCAATATCATTTGATCCAAAAACCCCTAGATCATGAAATTATAAATAACTTATTTGGATCAAGTGTCAGCACAAAGGAAAATGTAACCGCTATTTCTCTTTAATAAAATATCAAAGAAAAAAGATTTAAGAAGTTGCATGACCAAGATGCAAGACCAATTTTTTCTCAACAACTTGGTGTGGGTACTTCAAAAACAGTGGTGACAAATTGGGAGGAGATAGTATCTTCTGCTTGACTATTTGAAGTGGACGTAGTTGATCATGTTGTGGTTTGAAAGAGAAAGTGAGTGCGTACAGGTTTATATGCTGGAAAGGCTTCATGGCCGAACTTTTCACATTATTAATTAACTTTTTGAAAGTGCCTCTCTCTCTCTCTCAATATATATATAAGTTGTCCACTGTTAGCGGACGCCTGCCCACCGTGGATTGCGCACTCGATCAGTGGCGAGCACACGTTTAACCTAAAATGGTGCTTTAGGAGCGTTTCTCAACCGCCGCTAAAACTAGATTTTTCGCCCAGGTCTTTAGCTGTGGTCAAGACCGCCACTAATGGCCAAAAACACAAAAAAAAAATAATTGGACGCAATCAGCACGAAATCAGCACGAACGACACGTTTGTTAAATGATTGAGCATCTACTGTTACACCCAATTGTATATATATATATATATATATATATATATATATATATATATATATATATATATAGAGAGAGAGAGAGAGAGAGAGAGAGAGAGAGAGAGGGCATAACATCGGACACCAATTTCATCCGTTATTGGACACAGTTGCACCGCTGATCGCAAGCATGATCAGTGGCGCAAAAAAAATGCACAAAAGGGGCCTTTAGCGGCAGAAAAGAACACCGCTAAAGGCCCCTTTTGAGCAATATCAGTTTGCATATTTTCCATGGTATTAAAATGGTCTTTTTAACTTTCAACAAGGGAGGGGACTACTTTGTGCTTCTTAGATCGAGACATTCACAAATCCCGGCCCGATGTGGTGTTTCTGCAAATAGTATTTCTGCTGACAGTTTTCTGTAAGAACGAACTCTGAAGCGTAACCTAGAAGGATGACTGTGACTATTCTTCTGTTTAGTTTCATTTGCAGTCTGACCTTTGATTTCATTTCTTGTTTTCTCTGCTCTTGATTTGCATAAAAGATTGCAGATCTAAGATGAGTTTGAGTCCACATTTTTTATAACCAAATTCATTCAAGCCAACAAGGATGATGAATTATTGGTGAAAATAGTAGTAAACGAGTTATATTTTTCAAGCAGATAATAAAGGTTCCTCTACAGTAACAAAAATACCATGAAAACAGCACTATCTTGCATATTTTTGCAACATTAAGTTGTTCAATGCAGTTTTTTTTTTCCTTTTTCAGATTTCCCATTATATCAAGCATAATGATTTTGATTAAAAGTTGTATATTAGGACATATTTAGACAGGGGGACAGAGGTTGAACTACCACCAGGAGCGATCCTGAATTCTGAAGCCTCAGAAATGGTTCATCAATTGCGTGCCTAAATAAAACAGTTTACATTTGAAAAAGATGAATGCAAATAAAATTAAGTAGATCTTTGTCATTATAATTAAACAATGCCAATTATTGCATTCAACTAATTCCATATACAAAGAACAAAAAATCGTTTTGTGATAGTTAGACACTACAAGAGAGGTTTTAACGATCCATAAAAAGACACGAAGAATCCAAAATCAGACCAATAGAAGAACACAGAAACAGAAAAGTGGCACCAAAACAAGGAATTTATAAGCATCACAAACCAGAAATCCCTGAAATCAACTCCCTGCCCTGCCTACCCTGGATGCAAAATAACCTCGCCAGATTTCAGTCCCTCCACACCTCCAATGCTGCCAAAGAGAAGGAACCCTATGCCCTTCCCTCCAAATTGTCTAATGAATTTACCTTCTGCCTCCTCCCATGAGATGGAGATTAAGGTTCGAAAAACCAAAACTTGACAACAATATAATAAATGCACACCACAAATGAATGGTCATTTTCAAAATATTATAACCGTTAGATATTTAAGTGCACCAATGCCCCTCTTTCTTCCTTTATAAGTAGTAAGTATAAGTAATACATGAGACATATAGAGAGTCGGTGGTAGCTGCCTATATATGACTTTTCTGGCATACCGCCAGCCTACCGTGTTTTTTAAGGTTATTTTCATGTCTTCTTTAAATCTGACCTTACAAATGTGTTTTACACGGTTGATTTTTATATGAATAGACCCTCGATCATTCTATTCCAACATTTAGGTAGGATTTTATAAATTTTAACAAATTTTTTTATAAATATTCAAAGCTTAAAAAAATAATTTTTATAAAAAAAAGCATGATCAGGTGTCGCTTCCTAGCAAATTGACCATAGTTCGCTGATGTTCGGATCCTTTCTCGCCCCTACCCTCCCAAGACATCAAAGATCATCGATCTACCTTTGTGGCGGGCCCTCAAAGAATTTGTGCACCACCCTCAAAGAATGCTGAACTGCCGTTTCACCCAGAGGCAGAGCTGGGGGGGGGGGGGCAGTCCTGCCTCCCGAAACAGTTAAATTTTTTTTTTTTTTTTAAAAGCCCAGCCCTGATTCCATATGAAATAGATTTTTATTCATTTATTTAGCCCAGTCCAGTCCTAGCCCAGCCCTGACTGCTGCAAATAGTTTGATTTGTCCATATGAAATAGATTTTTATTAATAATTGTAGCCATTTTTTATTTTATCTCAAAGAAAAAAAAAATCGGGGGCACTGTCCCCGAACCCCCCACTATCACACCAACTTGTTTTTTTTTTGCTACACCCCTGTTTGCCCCCCTTCACAAGAATCCTAGCTACGCCACTGGTTTCACCCGACCCTTTTCATTGCACTTCTTCCGAGCCTACTTCACCCTTGTGAAGTGGTTCTCTCGCTGCACTCAACCCATTTGATGAACCCCCTCTTGTTACCCAATCTGTCTCCCACTGCCAATCTTTCCTCTTCATCCTTTAATTTGGCCGGGTACCACAGCAACTAGGGATGGGCATCGGCCCGGCCCATCAATGACAGGCCGTGCCAAAGGACTGGTTCGGGTTGGTCTGTTCGGAAAACCCTGGCCCATGGCCCGCCCATTAAGCCCATGGACCTAATAAGGCCGGTCCAGGCCTATTATATAATATATATAATATATATTATACTTCATATAAAATATAACATATATTATTTATATTGTGTATTATATTATATATTATGTTATATATATAATGTATATAATAATGGGCTGGACCGAGCCAGAGGCCCGTTTTGTGCTGAGCCAAGGCCAAATATACTGGCCCAAGCCCGGCCCATGGGCTAGCTGGCCCAGTGCCCACCTCTAACAGAAACTATGCACCTCCTCTTATGCTTTCCCAATGCTTTGTTCTTCGGTCTTCCAAGCCCTCCACTCTATGGACATTTTTGTTTTTCATGATTGTGCTAATGAGATTCAAAAGAAGCTTCAAATCAAAGTTCAATCATGGGAGGATTCCATTTGGCAGTTTTGGAATGGTGGACTTGCTCTGTTGAAGGTAAATGAGCAGCTTTTAGACTTTTAAAAAAAATGAAGGTGATGCAGGGCTTGATGAAATCGTAGGTGCGTGATAGATACGATACCAGATTTTATGGAATTATTTTTTGATCCGTATCTATTGTCCCAAGACCTCAAAATGGATCCAAGAGTTGAGATTCAAGTTCAATGTCCTAATCATAAGAAGATGATCCATTGAATGCTACATATCCAAAAGAATCAGATCCATTAAAGCATTAAAGCATTGATTGGAGTGAAGCAAGGAGAGGAGCAAATCAACAATGATAGACTCGTATCCACCAAACCAAAGTCCACTCACTCAAAACAAGATCTATTTTATGAAGTAGACTAAGTGGTTCGGATCCTTCAAGCCAAGGTCCCACTGCCCAAGCTTGATCTATGTAGGGGTATTCTTGGTATTAATAAAAATTATAGGTCTACCTTGGAGGGTGCCCAACCATCTTAAATGTAACACTACAAAACTTCATATCATTGACTAGTTGTTGGCTGTAGTTAATGTTAAAGAAATCATAGTAAATAAGATTTAACTATAGCCGGCAGTAGTGGATAGTATTGTGTTTAGTAACCATTAACTATGACCGAGCCATATTGAATATAGTCCTAGTAAATGATGATAACATTAACTACGGCGTAGCCATAGCAAATGAGGATACTGACATGAGAATGACAAACTATTAACTATGGGTAGTGGTCGTAGTCACTTATGAGTATTAAGTACAACTAGTTAATGACAGTAGTTATTGATGACTATCAACTACGGCCCATGGCCGCAGTTAAAGATTTTTTTCTTTTTTTTTACATGCTTGGATAAAATAGGCTTAAAATATATAAAAAAATGATTCTCTTGCAATTGGTGACCATTTTCAACTTGTGAGGAGATCTGTTACACCCAAATCAATTTAATTTATCAAAGAACTAATTACAGTCAGCCAACCTTTGATGTCAGGGTGGAATCAGTTATGTTGACAAAATTTGCTCCTGCTTCAATGGCAAGTGTCTTTGTAAGAAGAGTTTTTCCCGTACCAGGAGGACCAAAAAGCAATATCCCTTTGCATGGCTGCCAACCATTCCAAATAATTTGAAACCAATCAAGACATTACAATAAGAGCAACAGTGAGAAAGTGCAACAGTGAATACCAACAACCTAATAAAATGATAAAAAGAAACTTTGAAATCTTTGTAGTGCTACGACATTAGCCAACAAACCAAAAGCAGAAAAACACCATAAAGCAGCAACAAGTTTCCATGTGAAAATGTAAAAACTATGAGATAAATCAAAGACACACCATTTAATGTGGTTCGACTCTTTTAGAGTCTACATCCACAACCAACAATCTCTTTCTCTCACACTGCACAATATCGTAAAGTGAGAGGTTTCTTTAAAAGATCAATCTGTTGCTGTTTAGATACACAAGATTTTTCCGTTACATGCATTTCAATATCTTGCCTATTCTTATCATGTTTGATTACAGCAAGTGTCACACGATCTTCCAAGTTTGGTACATTCTGTTTTGTGATTGAGATTGCCATCTTTGGTTTTGGGATTGCCATCATCAGATTTATCTGTTGATTCATCCTTATCATAATTGATTTGATCTTCCTTATGAATAGGCATTAATTCTGGTTTGATAGGTGTGACTGAACCACCTTCCTTAACAGCCCCCCTCAAACTGAATGGGCAGGAATGCACGTGAAGTTTGTTTTTAAGCATATGAAACCGAGTTGCAGAGAGTGGTTTAGTAAACAGGTCCGCCAATTGGTCCTCTGTAGCCACATATGCAACGGTCACATGATTCTTGGCAATATGATCTCGAATAAAATGAACATCTATTTCGATGTGCTTGGTACGTTGATGAAAAACTGGATTTGCAGAAAGATAAACAGCTCCTAAGTTATCACACAAAATTATAGGAATGTCAGCCATGGATAGATGAAGTTCCTGCAAAAGATAAGTAAATGATAGTACTTCAGCTGCTACATTAGATAATGCTCGGTATTCAGCCTCCGTGCTCGACCGAGCCACAATGGCTTGTTTCCTTGCTGACCATGATATAAGAGATTGTCCAAGAAATACAGCAAAGCCACATGTAGACTTGCGATCATCTAAGCTACCGGCCCAATCTGTATCTGTGTATGCTGTGATAGAAAACTTAGTAGAGGGTTGTAGAAGAAGACCATGGTCCAAAGTGGACTTAATGTAACGAAGAATTCTCTTCACTATTATCCAATGCTCTAACATAGGAGTTTGCATATATTGGCTGACTTTGCTGACAGCAAACGAGAGATCAGGGCGAGTTATTGTCAAGTATTGAAGTGCACCAACCACCTGACGATAGACTTTAGCATCTTGTAATGGTTCTCCATCATGACGGCTTATTTTCAGATTGGAGGGTAAGGGAGTGGCTGCTGGCTTGGACTTGAGCATATGAACACGTTGAAGTAGCTCAAGCATATATTTTCGTTGAGTAAGATGGAGTCCTTTGCTGGTAAAAGTGGCTTCTATACCAAGGAAATAATGAAGCTGACCCAAATCCTTCAACGGAAATTTGCTGGCAAGTTGATGAATAACATGAGTCACAAGCTGCTTAGAATTGCCTGTCACAATGATGTCATCAACATACACAAGTAGATAGAGAATATTGTTATTCTTGGCATATATGAATAATGATGTATCAATGCGAGATCCGACAAATCCAATACATGTTAAGAAAGAGCTCAGCTTGTGAAACCATGCTCTTGGAGCTTGCTTTAGACCATAAATGGCTTTATGAAGATGGCATACATGATGAGGATATCTTGGATCTTCAAAGCCTTGGGGTTGCGTCATATATACTTCCTCAGTTAATTCTCCATGTAGAAAGGCATTATGTATATCAAGTTGCTTAGTGATCCATCCTTTTGATATGGCAATAGATAAAATTGTTCGAACTGTTGTTGGTTTGATGACAGGACTAAAAGTCTCAAAATAATCTATTCCAGCTTCTTGAGTAAACCCTCTTGCCACTAACCGAGCCTTATATCGTTCGATACTTCCATCGGCCTTCCGTTTTATTTTATAGATCCACCTTGTGTCAACAAGGTTTTGGGATGGAGAGGGGGGAACCAAGTTCCATGTTTTATTTTGAACAAGGACACAAAACTCTTTGTCCATAGCTTCTTTCCACTAAGGACTCTTGATGGCTTGAGTAAAAGAAGTAGGTTCAGGAGCTTCGGTTAATTCGGTCAAAAGAGTGGTTGAGATAGGGTACTTGGAAAAAGTATAGATTTTAGGTTTCAAAGACCCGGTCTGAGATCTAGTTATCATATGATGGGTTTTGGCAGGCATTATGGGAGGTTCAGGATTTGATATGAGTTCAGTAGTACCAGGAGTTGAAGAGCTTGTAGGTGGATTTAGATCTTCGTAATTAGAAATGGTAGGAGCTTCTGTGGCTACACTACTTTTTAAAGTAGGTGTGGGAAAGGGAAGGTTTATGGTGATAGGTTCAGTTGGAGGGGGTATATTTTTTGTTGGTATGCAACCTTGAAAAGGAAATGAGTTCTCGTCAAAGATCACATGTCGACTTATCAAGAGCTTGTTTGTAGTATGATTCAAACATAGATAGCCCTTGTGTTGACCACTGTACCCCAAGAAAACATGTTTAGTGGATCTATATTGCAGTTTGTGTTTGTTAAAGGACCTTAAGCAAGGATAGCACGCACATCCGAAGGTTCTTAAAAAGGTGTATTCAGGCTCTTTGTGAAATAGAACTTGAAATGGGCTCTTCATCTTAAGAGTAGGAGTGGGCATTCGATTAATCAAATAAACAGCTGCTAAGAAAGCAAAATCCCAATATTTTTGAGGCACACTAGCATGAGCAAGAAGGGTAATTCATGTTTCTACTATGTGCCTATGCTTTCGTTCTACACTCCCATTTTGTTCATGAGCATGTGGACACGTAATCCGATGTTCAACTCCTTGAGTTTTCAGATAACTAGAAATAGATCTGAATTCTCCTCCCCAGTCACTTTGAAGAGCTTTAATGCGGTGACCAAGTTGGTTTTCAATTAACTTCTGAAAATTTTGAAAAACACCAAGCACATCTGATTTTTGCTTAATAATAAAAATCCAAGTGTATCTAGAAAAGGCATCAACAAAAGACACATAATAGATATGTCCTTGCATAGACGACACTAGTGCAGGCCCCCAAACATCAGCAAATACTAACTCTAAAGGAGCAAGCACCTTATTTACCAAAGAAGAGAAGGGAAGAGCATGACTCTTCCCTTGTTGACATGCTTGACAAAAACTATCACTACTAGGGAAGACTGGCAACCCATATTTATTTATCACATGATTGACAATCTTATAGGAAGGATGTCCTAATCTCTCATGCCATTGAGATTTCTTCACCCGTTCTCCAAAGCATACCACGGGTTTAGCATTTCTTCTGTTAGCCAACTCAACTTGATACAACCCATTCCTATTGATGCCCTGCAATATTATTCTGCCTGTCTTGTTGTCCTTCACATAACAACAGTCAGAATGAAACTCAAAATAAGTGCCATTATCTTTAGTAAATCGAGAGATAGAAAGAAGATTTCGGGATATGGCAGGAACATGGAGAATATCATTCATAATCAATTCTGAATTTGAAGTGTGTAAAATTGTTTTACCAATGGAAGAAATATTGAAACCAGTACCATTTGCAATTTGAACTTGATCACTGCCTTGATATCCATTGTGGGATGCCAAATTATTAAGATCAGCAGTCACATGGTGAGTGGCACCTGAATCCAGGTACCATCCTCCTTCCTGAACAGATGTGGTAGCAGCCGTATTTGCTTCAACTGTGAGAGCATCCTTTTGGAAGCTATAAACCTTGCAATAAAGGGCTCCATGTCCTTGACCTTTACATGCTTGACATATGGTGCGGCAAGCAGCAGCATGATGACCTGTATTTCCACATGAAAAATAAGTAGAGTTTCCTTGGAAGCGATTGTTACCTCTTCTTCCTTGAAATTTTCCTCCACGACCACGGGTATTGAAGAAATATTTCTGATTGTTGCATCCTGTGTTGGGTTGATTTGATGTCTTGACAGTGAGATTAGCCATGGAGTTTTCTAATCCAGTAGCTTCATTTAATTGAGCTTCATGAATCAACAGAAGACTAAGAAGATCTTCAAGATTAACTGGTTCTACTCTAGTGTTTAAGGAAGTTCTAAGAGCAGCATATTCAGATGGTAAACCAAATAAAATGTACATCACCAAATCGTCATCATCGACTGGTTTTGATGCCATTGCTAACTGATGAGTAATCTCCTTAGCTTTGTGAAAATATTCAGCAACAAAATTAGACTCTTTCTTTAAATTTTGTAATTGATGTCTTAACTGTTGTATACGAGATCTGGAGTGCGATGCATATATTCTTTTGAGTGCAAACCAGACTGAATAGGAGGTGTTTAAACCCACTACTTGACTATGAATGGTGACAGTTAATGAAGATAAAATCCAGCTTAATAAAAGTTGATCCATTCGCTGCCATTCAACAAATGCAGGATTGGCAGCAGCAGGGTTTCCTTGTTCAGCAGGAAGAAAAGGTGTAGGACAGGGCCGAGAGCCATCAACATAGCCCATTAAATCATAACTTTTCAACAAAGGAATGAACTGAGATTCCCATAATAAATAATTATCAGTTGATAATTTTACCGACAGAAAATATTGCAGATTGGTCGGGGCAGGCAAAATAGGTGAAGAAGCAGACGCACCAGATGCAGAAGATGATGTGCTTGCGTTGCTTGTGGAGCTGCTTGTTGATTCACCGAGAGCCATTTTCACATATCAGACCTGTGCTCTGATACCATGTAAAAACTATGAGATAAATCAAAGACACACCATTTAATGTGGTTCGACTCTTTTAGAGTCTACATCCACAACCAACAATCTCTTTCTCTCACACTGCACAATATCGTGAAGTGAGAGGTTCCTTTAAAAGATCAATTTGTTGTTGTTTAGATACACAAGATTTTTCCGTTACATGCATTTCAATATCTTGCCTATTCTTATCATGTTTGATTACAGCAAGAGTGTCACACGATCTTCCAAGTTTGGTACATTCTGTTTTGTGATTGAGATTGAGATTGCCATCTTTGGTTTTGGGATTGCCATCATCAGATTTATCTGTTGATTCATCCTTATCATAATTGATTTGATCTTCCTTATGGATAGGCATCAATTCTGGTTTGATAGGTGTGACCGAACCACCTTCCTTAACAGAAAATAGCTCAAGCCAACACATTGGAAGGATAACAAGCTTATTTAATGTCTTCTTTACATCTTCAAGTGCACCAATATCATCAAACTTTGCTCCAATCTCATCTACAGGGACCACCACGAAAATGAAATTGCTCTCATACTCATCCTTGGCAAGGCCCCGTCATTGATGCACACATTCTAAACATTAGTTCTGCTGAACTACAACTGACAAATTAGCTTCCAGTTTACCTTTAAATTTTGTGATGGCTTCCTAGATGCTGACTCTTGCTCTCTGAATCTTGGTACTTCTATATCCAGGCTATACGAAAAATTAATAGGTGATTATTTCTAGTCACTGGAACAGAGGCAAAAGATACAACATAATACATAGTTTACTACCTTATACAAGGTATTGACAACTAACAAGTTTTCAAAACGAGCCCTTTTCAGGTTATCAATTCTTCCTCTCTGATCTCCTATGCACAATACAACAAGTTTTTAAAACAAATTCTTCTCTGTTGATATCATAAATGTGCCAAAAAAGTTTATGTTAAAAGGGACATCTCTTTACCCATGCAATTACTTACCACATCAAGCCACTCAAACTTTTAAGAAATCATGGATGAATTTCAGACCATGCACGAAAGAAATGGGTTATTACGTAAATCCACCCACACTTTTGAGAAACCATGGATGAATCAAGGTACTGAATGCAGAGAGAAAATTCAGCAACATCATGATATACTAAAAATGCGTTGCTTACATGCTTACTTTCTGAGATCCTAGTAAGCTAGGGCTCCCTTCGGAGAAGCTTTATTTGCTTAAGATCCTTATAGCAATCTTCCTATGAATTCATGAAGAAAAACATAAAAGAATATAACCTATTCAAAAAGGCTTCCACACAGGCCCCTGATCCAGTGGTCAGGAAAACTAAAGCATCATAAATATGCAAAACAAGACTCACAATTACAAGCTTGCAATACATCTATCACATCTATACACTGAAGTTTTAAGCAGAGTACAAATGGTTATTTGCAATTCAATGGAATTATCATTATTAATAAATCCATGATCTCTTTCTTTGTGTGTGTGTGGGGTGGGGGTGGGGGTGGGGGGGAGGAAAGAAAAGCGATAGAGAACTCTCTTTCATGTAGTGTTCGAACCTTGCTTTGCAAGGTAGAAAGAGTGGAAAGGAGCCTCAACTGATCAAAGAGAACAGCCACTGTTTAAGGGGTTGAGCTCAACCATTAAGGATGCTATAGCAGTTTGTTCATACATCATAGGTAATATCCAGAATCCCCAAATCTTTGTTGAAAAGAGTAGGAATGACAACTGAACACGAATGTTCATGTCAGCTAAGAAAAAATCAGTCTAATTTAATCCCAAGAAACTTATAACACCCCGATCTGGGACCTCAGGGGTCCGAGTTCAGTTGGTATTACTTCCCAAAGGGAAAAAGTTCACACAGAGAAAACGTGGCTAAAAAAAAAATCTTTTTATTTTCATAATCAACTTTTTTCTTACAATTTTCATCATTCATAACAAAAGAAAAGCAATTACATCTTTATTCAATGACAAAAAAATAAAAATTGCCAAGTACTCTGCTGATTATGAAGAAGCTGCTCACGTTCTGTTTGTGTTAATATGCGTGAAACCTACAGTTGTAATTAAACATTAGAGGTGAGTCTACAACCCAGTAAGAAATAATTATAAGCAAATAAACATTTAAACTTACAACTGTAGTGAGCTCTAAGCCCCTAGTCTTAGTTTAGTTTTCACCACACCACACAAGTTGGTATATTTTAATTACCCCTATTTACTCTCTCAACACTCTCTCAAAACAACTATCACTAGGTTGGCTATACCGGTCATAGCCGTCTATGGGTGTAGCAACCCCGTAGAACACCTCAATTCTACATGTTGGTCAGACAATGAACCATACACTCTCAGTGATCCCCGGACCACCAGGCACTGCAGTAAACCACTACGGGGACCTTACCGGTAGCTAGCCGGGAGGTCAAGATCTCAATCTCGATATGATTCATGCTATATCCTAACCATGATGGTTAGCAACCATCCCTGGTCCTCCAGAGTCACAAGCCGGTGTGAGTGAAATCCTAAGTCATAACTAAGTTCAACCCATTGAACTATATTCTCAAACTCGTCATACACTCATTCTCTCATGAGTGATGCTGTGAACTCTTCACAACGAATCTCATGATGACTTTAGGACTCACACATCTCTCACTAAGCATGCAAAGATGTAGGGTCTCTATATCGTTAAATCACCGATGGCCCACTCTCCGTGGTGGCTGCACTTCCACAATTTAAGGGGTTATGCATGCTGATCTCAACACATCTATTCATACAACATGAATAGACTATATGAGACTTTAATCTAACATACTCTCATCACAATGCATGATATTAATGAACATTTAGACATGCAATCACAAATACAATCTCTTTCAGTCATGCAGGACACGCCACAAATAACATGGACATCACAACCACATGTATAAAATCAACTCATAATGTCAAGCATGATAATTTTTATGCATGTCATGGTATCACTCGAAAGCTATCATGCTACTCATATTAATACACAAAATCACAATAACATGCAACGTAAAATGTTTATTCACTTCTAAAATTACTTATAATATCCCTTATCTTGAAGGTGAATCATGTACTTTCTCTTAAATCAAGTCTCACGAAGCTTTTATAGTATGATCTGGTTATACAATATTCTCATATTAATGCACAAAACTTCATATATTATTAATAAATTACCAAAATACTCTTTTCCAAATTTATTCATGAACTCTCAATTTCTATGTCACTAATTTGACTAAATTTCATAGACTAATAGATTTCTTTCTACAATACGAGTCCAACGCACCAAACCTCACTCAATTTCGAGTTCGGGGTGCAAAGATATGCCTACTTTATCAAAATGGATCTCGGGTATCCCAAAGGATACTTAGGTCATTTCGGATTTGGACCGTTCTAGAATTTCCTGATCCAGATCCATCTATGATCTGGATCCAAGACCGATCATCTGAGTCTAGATCTGCTACTCACCTGGATCCAGACCTATCTGACTAGATCCGGACCTGTCTGACTGGGTCTAGAAGAGTCAGACAGGATCCAAACCTGTCTGACTGGATCCAGAATAGTCTGACTAGATCCAGGACAGTCTGATTGGATCCAGGACAGTTTGATTGGATTTAGGACAGTCTGACTGGATCCAGACCTGTCTAACTGGGTCTAGACCCGAGACTGATCCAATCGGATCCAAAACAGGTCTGGTTTAGATCAGCTGGATCTGAACCAAGAACTCTGATCCAGTCAGGCTGAACTGATTCAGTCAGACCCGATTTGGTTCAACTGGTTCAACTTAGACCCGGTTTGGTTCAACTGGTTTGGCTCAAACCTAGTTTGGTTCAACTGATTCGGCTTAGACCCTGTTTGGTCTGAACCGACCTTTATAAACCGGTTCGACCAGAATCGATTCCTATTTTATTTTATTTTTTCTTTATGACCCGGACTCGGGTTCTGGTCTGAGTCGAACCCAAACCGACTCAATTTGGTCTGAGACAGACCTAGACCGACTCGGTCTAGTCTAGGTCAGACCTAGACTAACTCGGTCTAGTCTAGGTCAGACCTAGACCAACTCGGTCTAGTCTGGACCGAACCCAGTCCTTTTTTTTTAACCTTCCTCAATCTGGGCGTGACCCAGACTGACCCGGTTCGGTCTGGGTCACACCCAGACTGATCCCGACCTCTTAAAATGGGTCGAAAGAGGCAAAGCTTCTTTCGTTCATAGAGAGGGGCAATGGCCACCAGTCGACCCCCGCTCTATACCCACCGGGTCCAGGCCGGCTGCCGGCGCTGGTCGACCCCCCCCCCCCCCCCCTACGACAAGGGATCGACACTGGCATTGGTCTGCCAATCGACCCTCCTCACTCCCTCTCCCTCTCTTGCTACCTCTTAGGTTTTTTTTTCTTCAACAGGAGCTCGCTGGCAGCCATGGCTGTCGACCCCCTTTTGCCTTAACAAAAAAGAAACGAAGAAGAAGAGGCGAAGGATACTTACCTCGTCGCTAGCACCAGATTGAGGTACGCCCCTGCAACCCTCTCTCTCTCTCTCTCTCTCTCTGCTCAATCTCCCTCTCTTGCTCGAATGCAGAAGGAAGTGCACCGTGAGGGCTATTTATAGCCCTCACGGTGGGGTGAGGATAACCCTCACCCCCCCACCTACCATGGGGGGTGAGGCTTATCCTCTTCCCCCCCTCATCACATATCGGGGAAAGCGGTTCTCCGATCTTTGGGGAACCGCCTCCCCCCCCCCCCCCTTTTCCTTTTTTTTTCTTATCTCTATACCCTCCGACGAGTTCGTTGAAGGGGTTTTTACAATTATACCTCCCTTAAAATATGATTAATTCTGAATCTTACTTGAAAATACTTCTGAAAATTATACACGAATATCTGATTCACGCTCCCATGTTGTCTTTTTATTGTTGTGATGGCTCCATCTGACCAATACTAGAGGTATCTTCTTATTTCTCAGTTTCTGTACCTTTGCATCCAAAATCTCTATGGGCTTTTTTCTCATGCTTAAGTCATCTTGTATATTCAATATAGACTCAACTGTATCTAATATGTGGGAGGGATCCATCACATATTTCTGCAACATGGAAACATGAAACACATTGTGAATTCAAGATAAGGAGGGAGGTAGGGCTACATGGTATGTCATCTGACCAATTCTCGTGAGTATCTCGAAGGGTCCAATATATCTTGGATTCAATTTTTCCCTTCGGTCAAAATGCATCACTCCCTTAAAAGGAGATATCTTCAAAAATACATATTCACCTTGATCAAATTCTAACTCGCATCATCTTTAGTCTTCATAACTCTTCTGTCAACTTTGCGCTATGAGAAGACGCTCTCGGATGAATCTCACCTGGTCTGCCATCCACTGCACCATCTCGGGCCCTAACAATCTTCTTTCTCTGGCCTTATCCCAACACAAGGGAGTTTGACATCGTTGATTGTACAGTGTCTTAAATAGAGCCATGCATATACTTGCTTGAAAGTTGTTATTGTAGGAAAACTTCATTAATGGTAGAATATCATTCCACGAGTCGCTATACTCTAAACTATATGCCCGGAGCATGTCCTTCAGAGTCTGAATGGTTTGCCCTGACTGCCCATCTGACTGAGGGTGAAAGGCTGTGCTCATTTTTAACTGTGTCCCCATTGCTTCTTGAAAACTTTGCCAAAATCGCGATGTGAATTTGGAGTCTCTATCTGAAACAATCAAATCAGGTACTCCATAAAGTTTGACGATCTCTCTGATAAATAATTAAGCCAATTGGTCACAAGATTGAGTTGTCTTATAGGCCAAAAAGTGACTTGACTTAGTTAGCCTCTCAACAATCACCCACACTGACTCCATCCTATTTTTTATTCTTGGAATCTCTGAAACGAAATCCATCGAGATATCCATCAATTTCTACTCAGGTATGGAAAGTGGTTGCAAAAGACCACCTAGTTGTTGATGCTCAATCTTCACCTGCTGATATACTAGACACTTGCTAACAAACTCAATGATGTCTCTCTTCATACCACTCCACCAAAATGAATCTTCCAAGTCCTGATATATTTTGGTGCTGCCAGGGTGGATGGCATATCTAGAGTGATGTGCCTCGCCCAATAACTGATGTCTAAGCTGATTATCCTTTGGAATGCACACCCTATTACAAAATTTGAGAATTCCTTGATCATCAACTTTGAAGTCTGACTCCTCACTTTCAGAAATCTTCTGCCTCACTTGGGCTAACTCAGGATCTAAGCGTTGCTTTTCCTTAATTTGATCCCATAATTTGGACCTCAATGTGGTTTGCACAAATAATAATTGCCCTGGTAAGCACTGAGCTCCTGCTTTCTGATATGCAACTGAGGAAAATAATTCTCAATCTGCAAGTTTGGCTAATGCTCCTAACTTTCTGCTAAGAGTATCAACAACTATATTCGCTTTACCAGGATGATACTTCAGCTCAAACTCATAATCTTTTAAAAATTTCAATCATCTTCTATGTCTCAAGTTCAAGTCTCTTTGCGAAAATAAGTATTTGAGGCTTTGATGGTCGGGAAAAACCTTAAATTGTTCACCATATAAGTAGTGTCTCCATATCTTGAGGGCAAAAATGACTGTTGCAAGTTCCAAGTCATCCATCGGATAGTTGACTTCATGCATTTTGAGTTGGTAAGATGCATAAGTTATTACTTTACCATGTTGTATCAGCACGCAACCCAATCTCTTATGAGAGGCATCGCTATAAATAGTGAAACCTCCAGATCCAGAAGGTAAGACCAACACTAGTGCAGTGGTCAAACTCTTCTTTATCTCCTGAAAACTTTGCTCGCACTTGTCATTTCACTCAAACTTTACGTCCTTTTTAGTGAGCTTTATCATTTGAGCTGCTAATAGGGAAAACCCTTCTACGAATTGCCGGTAGTATCCAGCCAATCCCAAGAAACTATGAATCTCGCTAGGATTCTTGGGTCTAGTCCAATTGGTGACCACTTCAATCTTCGTAGGGTCTACCATAATTTTGTCTTTAGAAACAATATGTCTAAGGAATGATACTTGTTCCAACTAAAAGGCACACTTAGAGAATTTATCATAGAGTTGATATTCTCTAAGTGTCTTTAAGACTATCCCCAGGTGTTCTTTGTGTTGCTCCCTCGTGGTAGAATAGATGAGGATGTCATCAACAAATACTACCACAAACTTATTCAAATATGATCTGAAAACTCTATTCATCATATCCATGAAGGTTGTTGGTGCATTAGTCAGACCAAAATGCATGACCAAGAATTCATAATGGTCATATCTTGATCTAAAAATTGTCTTGGCCACTTCATCTTTCTTAATTTTCAGTTGATGATAACCCGATCTTAGATCCAACTTTGAAAAATATGTAGCTCCTTGAAGTTGATCGAACGAATCATCAATACGTGGCAATGGATATTTATTCTTGATGGTCACTGCGTTCAGCTGCCAATAATCTATGCATATCCGCAGTGATCCATCTTTCTTCTTAACAAACAAAATTAGAGCACCTCAAAGAGATACTGATGGTCGAATAAAACCTTTCTCTAGTAACTCTTGCAGTTGCTCTTTAAGTTTCTTA
Organism: Nuphar pumila; assembly: GCF_984573655.1. Lineage (NCBI taxonomy): Eukaryota > Viridiplantae > Streptophyta > Magnoliopsida > Nymphaeales > Nymphaeaceae > Nuphar > Nuphar pumila. Next base: position 103,904,663 of record NC_143257.1, on the reverse strand, counting down.
AGTTTTCCTGGTTTCATCCAATAGGGAGCCTTCGAAATGGGCATTGTTCTCAGAACTAGATCAATTTGGAACTCAATCTCTCGATCGGGAGGGAGACTTGGATGGTCTTCCAGAAAAACATCATCATATTCTCGAACTATGTCCATGTCAGATATAGTGAGGTCTTCTATCTCTTCAGTTTTCATGTAGGCCAGGAATCCTATGCATCTCTTTTGAATATATTTATTGGCTTTTAGACAAGATATGATTGTTGGTTTCAGTAGTTTTCTAACACCCTGATATGAGAAGGTTGGAGTCTAAAGATTTTGAAAACTGATAATCTTCTTTCTACAATCAATGGTGGCATGATGGTCTGATAACCAATCCATGCCAAGAACGACGTCTATGTCCTTGAAATCGAGTTGCAGTAATTTCACAGGCAACTCACGATTTTCTATTTTCACTATACAATCATTATATACCATGTCCACCACGGTGGACTCACCTACACATATTTTTATCAAGAAACACTCAATCGTGAAGGTACAACATGCAACTATTTCCCAAAAGTTGAGGTAGTGAAACTATGTGTAGCTATAGAGTCAAACAATCCATATGCTACATTAAAAATTATCATGTAATAGGCTTATTATTATTTAATTCATTTATACTCATATAAAATTTTATCAAATATTATCAATTACGATACTCATTTACTCAAAATATCTTATTTTATTTTATTAATCACCCGAGTACACATAAATAAAATATTACTAAGTAAAATAAGGAATAATCGAACTAAACTAAATAAAGCTAAGTATTCCTAAATACATCATCATGTTACTCTTTGATTAATCCACAGCATGGTTCTCTCGTTAAACTAATTTGCATCTGCTAAGGGTGGGTCATAGGAGGAGCATTCAAGTCGTATATGAGTAAAGTAGGATCAATCGTGGGATCCTCAGGCATAGAGAGGATACCCATATTATATAAGAATGAAGTGAGAGGGTAGGTAGGTGAGGCGGGATCAACAATGGGCTTTTCATCTTTTCCTTTCTCTCATAAACTTTTTTATATTGCTCGTGCCTGAATTAGTCTTAGGCTGCTTCTATTCGCTTATACAACAAGTCATATTGTGTCTATGACCTAAATTATTTCTCTCCTAGTTTCTTCAGCAGGAAACTCCTCGGTCTGATTTAAAACTCCTCGACTGGCTGTACTCATGGCAGCCACCTAGATGGCTCAGGACATATGTTGTCCCTTTACACTAGTCATATGAGTCCCTCTTTGAGACACAAAATTTGTGATAGGGGATGCTCTCCTTGCAACTCCTCCTCGAGCCGCCACCCAATCCCTCATCATCTGGTCACGTATTGATCGAGCTCTCTAACAGCTGAACTGGTAAATCCCTTATCCGTAGGGCTGCAACTATTATCCGTAAGTAGTGTTGATGTAGTTATATCAGTATGTATCCCTTTTCGTAACTATGATACAAATCGGCAGGCGTCGTGGTGTAAGATCTATAACTATTTGAGTCATGCTTGCCATGACTCTAGTTGTCATAGCCATTGCATCGATAAATTCATCTCTTTCCACAACAGGTGGCTTCGAAGGATCTTGTGCTCTATGGTCTTCGTGATTGTTGTACTCACTAGCCATCTCCTAATCACAAAACAACCTAATTACCAACATGTTCTTATCGAGCAGAAACTTATATCATATTCTATGTCATTGAACTTGTTATGAATGATGAACTTCTTTATGTGAACCTGGCTTTGATATCACTTCGTAACACCCCGATTTGGGACCTCGGGGGTCCAAGTTTGGTTTGTATTACTTTCCAAAGAGAAAAAGTTCAAAGTTCACACAGATAAAACATGACTAAAAAAAAATCTTTTTATTTCCATAATCAACTTTTTTCGTACAATGTTCATCATTCATAACAAAAGAAAAGCAATTACATCTTTATTCAATGACAAGAAAATAAAATTTATCAAGTACTCTGCTGATGACGAATAAGTTGCTCACGTTCTGTTTGTGTTAATATGTCTGGAACCTGCAGTTGTAATTAAACATTGGGGGTGAGTTTACAACCCAGTAAAAAATAATTATAAGCAAATAAACATTTAAACATACAACTGTAGTGGGATCTAAGCCCCTAGTCTTAATTTAGTTTTCGTCACACCACACAAGTTGGTATATTTTAATTACCCCCATTCACTCTATCAACACTCTCTCAAAACAATTATCACTAGGTCGACTATACCGATCATAGTTGTCTATGAGCGTAACAACCTTGTAGAACACCTCAATTCTACATGTTGGCTAGATAATGAACCCTACACTCCCAGTGGTTTTCGGACCACCAGGCACTACAGTGAACCACCACGGAGACCCCACTGGTAGCTATCTGGGAGATCAAGCTCTCAATCTCGATATGATTCATGTTACATCCTAACCATGATGGTTATCAACCATCCCTGGTCCTCCAGAGTCCCAACTCAGTGTGAGTGAAATCCTAAGTTATAAGTAAGTTCAACCCATTAAACCATATTTTCAAACTCGTCAAACACTCGTTCTCTCATGAGTGATGTGAATTCTTCAAAACGAATCTCATTCTTAAATCTCATGATAACTTTAAGACTCACACATCTCTCACTAAACACGCAAAGATGTAGGGTCTCTACATCGTTAAATCACCGGCGGCCCACTCTGTGTGGTGGCGACACTCTGGCCGCAAACCAGGTAGCCCTTGCCATAGGTCGCTACTTCCAGGATTTAAGAGGTTATGCATGCTGATCTCAACACATCTATTTATATAATATGAATAGACTATATGGGACTCCAATCTAATATACTCTCATCACAATGCATGATATTAATGAACATTTAGACATGCAATCTCTTTGAGTCATGCAGGACACATCATAACTAACATGGATATCACAACCACATGTATAAAATCAACTTTTAATGTCAAGCATGGTAATTTTTATGCATGTCATGGTATCACTCGAAAGCTATCATGCTACTCATATTAATACACAAAATCACAATAACATGCAACGTAAAATGTTTATTCACTTCTAAAATTACTTATAATATCCCTTACCTTGAAGGTGAATCTTGTGTTTTCCCTCAAATCGAGCCTCGCGAAGCTCTAATAGTATGATTTGGTTATATAATATTCTCATATTAATGCACAAAACTTTACATATTATTACTAAATTACCAAAATACCCTTTCTTAAATTTATTTATGAACCCTTAATTTTTGTGTCACTAATTTGACTGAATTTCATAAACTAATAGATTCCTTTCTACGATACAAGTCCAATGCACCAAACCTCATTCGATTCTGAGTTCGGGGTGTAAAGATATGTCTATTTTACCAAAATGAATCTCGGGTATCTCAAAGGATATTTAGGTCATTTCGGATTTGGATCGTTCTAATATTTTCTGATCCAGATCCATCTATGATCTGAATCCAGGATCAATCATCTAGGTCTAGATCCGCTACTCACCCAGATCCAAGACTGTCATCCTCGATCCAGACCTATCTGACTGGATCTGAACCTGCCTGAGTGGGTCTAGAACAGTCTGACAGGCTCCAGACCTGTCTGGCTGGATCTAGAATAGTTTGACTAAATCCAGAACAGTCTGACTGGATCCAGACCTGTCTGACTGGGTCTAGACCCAAGACTGATCCAATCAGATCCAGAAGAGGTCTGGTTCATATCAGCTAGATCTGAACCAAGAACCCTGATCCAATCAGGCTGAACCAATTCAGTCCGTCCTAGTTTGGCTCAACTGGTTCGACTCAGACCTGGTTTGGTTCAACTAGTTCGGCTCAAACCCAGTTTGGTTTAACTAGTTCAGCTCAGACCCGGTTTGGTCTGAACCGACCTTCATAGACCGGTTTGACCAGAACCAGTTCCTATTTTATTTTATTTATTTTATTTTATTTATTTTATTTTATTTTATTTTATTTTATTTCTTCATGACCCAGACTGAGGTTTTGGTCTGGGTAAGACCCAAACCGACTCGATCTTGTCTGGGTCAGACCTAGACCGACTCGGTCTGGTCTGGGTTGAACCCAGTCCTTTTTTCTTTTTTTTTTAACCTTCCTCAGACAGGGCGTGACCCAAACCGACCCAGTTCGATCTGGGTCAGACCCAGACCGATCCTGGCCTCTTAAAATGGGTCGAAAGCGGCAAAGCCCCTTTCGTTCACAAAGAGAGGCAGCGGCCACCGGTCGACCCCCGCTCTATACCCACTGGGTTTGGGCTGACTGCCAGCACCGATCGACCCCCCCCCCCCCCTGCGACAGGGGATCGACACCAGTGTCGGTCTGCCGACCCTCCTCACTCTCTCTCTACCTCTGAGGGTTTTTTTTTTTCTTCAACAGGAGCTCACCGGCAGCCATGGCTACCGACCCCCTTTTGCCCTGATCGAAAAGAAATGAAGAAGAAGAGGCGGAGGATACTTACCTCGTCGCTAGCATCAGATTCAGGTACGCCCCTACAACCCCCCCCCCTCTCTCTCTCTCTCCCTGCTGAATCTCCCTCTCTTGCTCGAATGCAAGGGGAAGCGCACTGTGAGGGCTATTTATAGCCCTCACTATGGGGTGAGGATAATCCTCAACCCCCCACCGTTCATGGGGGGTGAGGCTTATCCTCTCCCCCCCTCATTGTAGATCGGGGAAAGGGGTTCCCCGATCTTTGGAGAACCGCCTCCCCCCCCCCCCCCCCCCCCCCCTTTTCCCTTTTTTTTTCTTATCTCTATCCCCTCTGACGAACTCGTCAAAGGGGTTTTTACAAAATTGTTAGCAACAAGTCATTTGCGTCCAGTGCACATGTTTCACTCAGAGGAAGTCTAATTATGAGGGGTATAAGCAACAAGAAGAACAAAAAATGTGGGACCTCGGGTCCTCAAGAAGAGAAAATGCATGATGCACAATGTCTAAAGGAAAGTTTTCATTGAAAAAAGACAAACATGCAATGAAACTTGTCTGGTGAAACAGAAAGAAGTACAACAAATTATCCTTGGAAAGTGCCAGCAGTGGTGGGAAGTGGGTTTCAACCAGATAAATCTTTTAAGTGCATAGAGAAGCTTAAAGTAAGTCTTAGTTTATATGGTGAGAAATCTAATTGTTGGATCCTAGCATAGATCGATTGTGGTCAATGGGTTTCATATAGAATCTAATGACCCACTTAAGTAGTGGGTCATTGAGGTATGCACCACCAGGATAGTAGTGGGCCCACTTTACATTGGATTCCAAGCATGTTTCAAAATCCAATAAGATGGTTATGGTTGGGTAACGGCTACCCAGAGAAGGATAAATACTTCAGCCCTTGCCTCTGAAAGATACACTCAGAACTCTCGATAATCATATCAAGGATCCCCCTGAAGCAAGTCGTTAATCTATTCCTTATTTCTTTTTCCTCTATCCTTCACTGTGCATACCTCAATCCTAATTCCAAATGTGGTATCAGAGCAAGGTTTTGATGTGCACATTGGTGCCTAACAGTCACAACAACTAGAAAGCAACTACCGTGAAAGGGAGCTCAGCGTTGAAAGGCTCATTTGCTAGATGACGGTGTCCTGTAGACATTGCTGCCAATGAAGCAACAAAAAAAATGTCGATATCCGGTGTTGTGGTTGTAGCTCAAAGTTTTCCCGTGCTTCCAGTGGAAAAGAGACGATCTTTACAGGTTTTTCTTTGCTTTCCAAGCTCGATAGTGGTTATTTTCCATCTCGCCTAAGGTCCGAAGTTTTCAGACGACTCAGCATTTTTATATTCGAATCGGAAGGGCAAGAAGAGTCGATCTAGTTTTTCCTTATCCTGCAAAAGAAAGAAAAGAAAAAAGATGATGTGGATAATCATGAAGAGCGCAGCTCCGACGGCGTTGATGAACTAGAGCAGAACTATTGGTGGCAACGCCACCGACTTAGTGGAGTGGGAGATGAGGTCGTGCGGTATGCTGGTCCAGAAGCAGAGCGCTAGGTTAGACTAGGTTTCCGCTCCAACCATCACCATCTGGGTGAAATACAATCACCGACCTCATCACTGTTGGAATTTTTTATTTGTGACAACCCTGGCAAAGCGATCAAACCAACTTATCAGGTTCTTCATCGTCGTCTGATCAATTTTCATCGCCAACTACCCGGATTCTTCTTTTATCGATAGAGAAACAAAAAAAAAACTAAAAAAGGGGCATAATCGGTGCTTCTTCATCATCGAATGGAAAGGGACCCTATCAATCTTGTGCACCATTGGCTGGAAGGGGCCCCAATCGATGACCTGCAACTTGTCAGTTGGTGGTGCGAAAGGTGCGACTACTGCCCATCGAGTATACTGGCGGAGTAGGGCAGAGGAGATTCCTCTATTTTGGTGTAAGCTAATGATATAAGGGGTCGTCCATGAGATTCGGCAACTGAAGAGGATGCTCTAGCACCTCACCAGCACCCTCAACTTCCACGATATCGCTCGGACCGCAGTCGAGGTGGACCGGCTGGCGCAGGCCATCTTAACGGCAGAGACGGCAGGGCTCCTTCTGGATCCCATGGAGAGACTGAGAATGAACGAGTCGGCTGAGAATAATGTCTCTATTCTTCCAGCTCGACTCGATTCATGAGGTCCACTCTGAGGTGAGGGATCTCCAAAAAGTCGTGATCTAAAAGGTCATCTTGTTGCAGGAGTCGGTGGATGTGATTCTGTTGCAAGAGGCGGATATGGAGGAGATACTTGATGAGATTCACAGCGACAGAGCGAGGATCTTTGGTGGTTTCTAAGATGGCAAGGCAGGCGTCAACCTGATAGAGGATTCTCGTCGACCAAAGACTCTGCAGAGGAAGCATCGCCCATGACGGTGGTGTTGAGCATGAGGTCCTCAATCTTCTTAGTGCAGGAGAGGCCAAGAAGGAAGGCTTCATCTCGGAAGGTGAGCGAGGCGATGCCGAGGGACCGCAGTGGTGCTTCGGCCGACTAACTGTCAGGAGATGGTGGCCCCTTTGTTGTGGGATGGTTACGTGGTAAGCGGGGTTTTCAAAAATAGGCCTATCCTCTAGTTAATTCTCGAAATAGGGTCTGATTTGTTCAAAACAATCCTAAAGTTTTTTTTGAAATTACAGAAAACCACCTAGAGTTTTCTATTTAACTCAAAAATTTATGGATATTATGTTTTGAATTGTTGATTTTACCTATTACTATTTTTGACTTTTCTGGTCTTGCAGAAAAGTGCTTCTGGTTAACGGAATATCTCCTAAAGCGTTATTTAGATAGGTTTGGATCCAGTTGGTACAAGTAGTTTCATAAAGACCTGGTTGGATCTAGTAAAACTCTTTGGATCCTGAAATTCTTTTTGTTATTGCATTTTTTTATATGCTTAACATTATGTTTATATTTTCTATCATATTATATCTGGATCCAATATGGTTTGTATTTATCTGATTTTTATTTAGATCAAGTTTATTTGTAAGATCTATTAAA